>NC_091305.1:52584513-52847336 GCF_038502225.1 Cherax quadricarinatus | reverse complement strand
GTGTATGTGTGCCCCCACTTCTAAGTATTCATACTGCTAATAAATATCAGTAGTAATACCCGTATTTCTAAAACTACCAACAGTGATTCTAGCACTTATCACTTCTACTTATAAAACACAGAAAGTAATTAGGTTGTAAAATTTAGCTTGTCTGAGCTTCTAGGAGTGTCTGACGTCACCCTCACTAGGCTTCCCCTCGCTAGGCTGCTCCTCGCTAGTCAACCCTATCTTCACCTTATCTATGCTATTTCTGCTCTAATTCTGGTAATAGCTTGCAGGAGTGAGTGACCAGTATCTAACAGTGACTCAAGGCAGGATTCAGAACCCCCAAAACAACCCCAACAGGTGAGTGATACTTAAGCTGGCAGTGATGCGATGACAAGTTGCCAGATGCTGATGACGTAGCCTTCTATCACTATTTTGAAAATTCTTCACCTGTGATCTTTATAACCGTATATGCTCATGCATCCCGCGTCCCTCAGTGTCACTTATGATAGAGTACACTTCACTTATATTGGAATACACTTCACATTCGGTGTTACACTTTATATGTATAATGTCACACAACTGTTGTGACGTCACTGTTTCAGCAGGCCTAATGCCACCTTCCCTTGTTATATATTATGTGTGTGTACTCACCTAGTTGTACTCACCTAGTTGAGGTTGCAGGGGTCGAGTCCGAGCTCCTGGCCCCGCCTCTTCACTGATCGCTACTAGGTCACTCTCCCTGAGCCGTGAGCTTTATCATACCTCTGCTTAAAGCTATGTATGGATCCTGCCTCCACTACATCGCTTCCCAAACTATTCCACTTACTGACTACTCTGTGGCTGAAGAAATACTTCCTAACATCCCTGTGATTCATCTGTGTCTTCAGCTTCCAACTGTGTCCCCTTGTGTGTGTGTGTGTGTGTGTGTGTGTGTGTGTGTGTGTGTGTGTGTGTGTGTGTGTGTGTGTGTGTGTGTGAGAGAGAGAGAGTGGGAGTGTGTGTGAGAGTGTGAGTGTGTGAGAGTGTGAGTGTGTGTGTGTGTGAGTGTGAGAATGTGAGAGTGTAAGTGAGAGAGTGTGTGTGTGAGTGTGAGAGTTTGAGTGAGAGTGTGAGTATGTGTGTGAGAATGTGAGTGTGTGAGTGTGAGTGTGATTGTGAGTGTGTGTGTGTGTGTGTGTGTGTGTGTGTGTGTGTGTGTGTGTGTGTGTGTGTGTGTGTGTGTGTGTGTGTGTAGAGTGTGTGCGTAGAGTGTGGATGTGAGTGTGAATGTGAGAGTGTGAATGTGTGTGTGTGTGTGAGTGAGTGGGTGTGTGAGAGTGTGAGTGTGTGTGTGAGAGTGTGAGTGTGTGTGTGAGTGTGTGTGAGTGTGAGTGTATGTGTGAGAGTGTGAGTGTGTGTGAGAGTGTGAGTGTGTGTGTGAGAGTGTGAGTGTGAGTGTGTGTGTGTGAGTGTGTGTGAGAGTGGGAGTGTGTGTGTGAGAGTGTGAGTGTGTGTGTGTGAGTGTGAGTGGGTGTGTGAGAGTGTGAGTGGGTGTGTGAGAGTGTGAGTGTGTGAGAGTGTGAGTGGGTGTGTGAGTGTGTGAGTGGGTGTGTGAGAGTGGGAGTGTGAGTGAGAGTGTGGATGTGAGAGCGTGAGTGAGTGTTGGGGGGGGAACTCCTAGCTGTACTCACCAAGTTGAGTTTGAGGGTTTGATACTTAGCTCCTGGCCCCGTCCTGGAATACTTTGATGGGCATCACTTTTGGCTTCTTGGGACTTATCATATCTACTTTTGAAGCTGTGTATCAAGTCTGCTTCCACCTCTACCGTATTAGTTTCATTCCTTTTCCCAACCAACTTAAAGGTAAATAAGTACGCCACCTGTGTGGCTGGTGTGTACACTCACCTGCCACCTGTGTGGCTGGTGTGTACACTCACCTGCCACCTGTGTGGCTGGTGTGTACACTCACCTGCCACCTGTGTGGCTGGTGTGTACACTCACCTGCCACCTGTGTGGCTGGTGTGTACACTCACCTGCCACCTGTGTGGCTGGTGTGTACACTCACCTGCCACCTGTGTGGCTGGTGTGTACACTCACCTGCCACCTGTGTGGCTGGTGTGTACACTCACCTGCCACCTGTGTGGCTGGTGTGTACACTCACCTGCCACCTGTGTGGCTGGTGTGTACACTCACCTGCCACCTGTGTGGCTGGTGTGTACACTCACCTGCCACCTGTGTGGCTGGTGTGTACACTCACCTGCCACCTGTGTCCCATTAATCATAACAACATAAGAATGAAGGAGCACTGCAGCAGGTCTACTGGCCCATGCTAGGCAGGTAAAAGTCACATCCTCATTCTGGATTTTCTCTAGTATCGTCTTGAGTAAAAACTGAGAGGAAATAAGTGTTGAAGATTGCACATATTTCTTTGTCACTGTCACTGACCTAAGCAACTTGTGTGTATCTTGTCCTTAATCTTACTCACCTGCCACCTGTTGGCTGGTGTGTACACTCACCTGCCACCTGTGTGGCTGGTGTGTACACTCACCTGCCACCTGTGTGGCTGGTGTGTACACTCACCTGCCACCTGTGTGGCTGGTGTTTACACTCACCTGCCACCTGTGTCCCATTAATCATAACAACATAAGAATGAAGGAGCACTGCAGCAGGTCTACTGGCCCATGCTAGGCAGGTAAAAGTCACATCCTCATTCTGGATTTTCTCTAGTATCGTCTTGAGTAAAAACTGAGAGGAAATAAGTGTTGAAGATTGCACATATTTCTTTGTCACTGTCACTGACCTAAGCAACTTGTGTGTATCTTGTCCTTAATCTTACTCTTATCTACCTAAAAGACACCTTTTGGTTTAATCATTAATCCCTTGCAATTTTAAATCTCGTTATCTCTTTAGGATTCTCGTATTCCCTTTTTTTTATTTTTATTTGTAATTTAATATACTGATTTCTTAAATGCGACTCTTCTATTTTGATTCGCCAGTAAATGCCTCTTCACCTATCAGATATTCTAATCTATTCTTTATCCACTTACGCCATTTTATTTGATAATCCTGAGCACCTGGAACTTTGCTTTGAAAAATGTCATATGGGAAACCATCACCGCCTACCTGACGCACAGGATAATGACCAGTCAGGTCACGCCAGTTCAACCCACACACATAATTCCTCAGCTTTATGAAATCGGCTAAATGAAAATCAGGGAGTGGTTTTTGAGAGCAGATTTTATACCCTATATTTCATACCCTCTGGAATTTTCCAGGTGTAAATTATGTATTCTTTTCTGCATTCCAAGAATTACAGGCCAAGAGACTTCAAATATAGCGTGCAGGGACCTGTGTAGTGGACAGTACTAGTGTGCAGGGACTTGTTTAGTGGAGAGTACTAGTGTGCAGGGACCTGTGTGGTGGAGAGTACTTGTGTGCAGGGACCTGTGTAGTGGAGAATACTAATGTGCAAAGACCTGCATTGTGGAGAGTACTAGTGTGCAGGAGCCTGTGTAGTAGAGAGTTCTAATGTGGAGGGGCCTGTGTAGTGGAGAGTACTAGTGTGCAGGGGCCTGTGTAGTGGAGAGTACTAGTGTGCAGGAGCCTGTGTAGTAGAGAGTACTATTGTGCAGGGACCAGTAAAGTGGAGAGTACTAGTGTGCAAGTGTGCAGGGGCCTGTGGAGTGGAGAGTACTAGAGAGCAGGGGCCTATGTACTCAAGAGTATTAGTGTGTAGGGGCCTGTGTAGTGGAGAGTACTAGTGTGCAGTGACCTGCGTATTGGAGAGTACCAGTGTGCACGGGCCTGTGTAGTGGAGAGAACTAGTGCAAATGTGCAGGGGCCTCTGTAGTGGAGAGTACTAGTGTGCAGGAGCCTGTGTAGTGGAAAGTACTAGTGTGCAGGGGCCTATGTACTGAAGAGTACTAGTGTGAAGGGGCCTGTGTACTGGAGAGTACTAGTGTGCAGGGACCTGCGTTGTGGAGTACTAGTGTGCAGGGACCTGCGTAGTGGAGAGTACTAGTGTGCAGGGACCTGCGTAGTGGAGAGTACTAGTGTGCAAGTGTGCATTGACCTGTGTAGTGGAGAGTACTAGTGTGCAGGGGCATGTGTAGTGGAGAGTACTAGTGTGCAGGGGCCTGCATAGTGAAGAGTACTAGTGTGCAGAGGACTGTGTAGTGGAGAGTACTAGTGTGCAAGTGTGCAGGGACCTGTGTAGTGGAGAGTACTAGTGTGCAGGGGCCTATGTACTGAAGAGTAGTAGTGTCCAGGGGCCTGTGTAGTGGAGAGTAGTAGTTTGCAGTAACCTGCGTGGTGGAGAGTACAAATGTGCAGAGACCTGCGTACTGAAGAGTACTAGTGTGCAGGGACCTGTGTAGTGGAGAATACTAGTGTGCAAAGACCTGCGTTGTTTACCTGGAGTTTACCTGGAGAGAGTTCCGGGGGTCAACGCCCCCGCGGCCCGGTCTGTGACCAGGCCTCCTGGTGGAGAGTACGAGTGTGCAGGGACCTGTGTAGTGGAGAGTACTAGTGTGCAGGAGCCTTAATAGTGAAGAGTACTAATGAGCAGTGGCCTGTGTAGTGGAAAGTACTAGTGTACAGGAGGCTGTGCAGTGGAGAGTACTAGTGTGCAGGGACCAGTATAGTTGAGAGTACTAGTGTGCAAGTGTGCAGGGACCTGTGTAGTGGAGAGTACTAGTGTGCAGGGGCCTATGTATTGAAGAGTACTAGTGTGCAGGGGCCTGTGTAGTGGAGAGTACTAGTGTGCAGGGGCCTATGTATTGAAGAGTACTAGTGTGCAGGGGCCTGTGTACTGGAGAGTACTAGTGTGCAGGGACCTGTGTAGTGGAGAGTACTAGTGTGCAAGTGTGCAGGGACATGTGTAGTGAAGAGTACTAGTGTGCAGTGACCTGCATATTGGAGAGTACTAGTCTGTAGAGGCCTGTGTAGTGGAGAGTACTAGGGTGCAAGTGTGCAGGGACCAGTGTAGTGGAGAGTACTAGTGTGCAAATGTGCAGGGGCCTTTGTAGTGGAGAGTACTAGTGTGCAGGAGTCAGTGTAGTGGAAAGTACTAGTGTGCAAGTGTGCAGGGACCAGTGTAGTGGAGAGTACTAGTGTGCAAATGTGCAGGGGCCTGTGTAGTGGAGAGTACTAGTGTGCAGTGACCTGCGTAGTGGAGAGTACTAGTGTGCAAGTGTGCAGGGACCTGTGTAGTGGAGAGTACTACTGTGCAGGGACCTGTGTAGTGGAGAGTACTAGTGTGCAGGGACCTGTGTAGTGAAGAGTACTAGAATGCAGGGGCCTGTGTAGTGGGGAGTACTAGTGTGCAGGTGCCTGTGTAGTGGAGACTACTAGTGTGCAGGGGATGTGTAGTGGAGAGTACTAGTGTGCAGGGACCTGTGTAGTGGAGAGTACTATTGTGCAATGACCTTGGTAGTGGAGAGTACTAGTGTGCAGGGACTTGTGAAGTGGAAAGTGCTAGTGTGCAGGGGCCTGTGTAGTGGAGAGTACTAATATGCAGGGACCTGTGTAGTGGAGAGTACTAATATGCAGGGACCTGTGTAGTGGAGAGTACTAATATGCAGGGACCTGTGTAGTGGAGAGTACTAGTGTGCAGGGACCTGTGTAGTGGAGAGCACTAGTGTGCAGGGGCCTGTGTAGTGGAGAGTACTAATATGCAGGGACCTGTGTAGTGGAGAGTACTAGTGTGCAGGGACCTGTGTAGTGGAGAGTACTAGTGTGCAGGGGCCTGTGTAGTGGAGAGTACTAGTGTGCAGGGACTTGTGTAGCGGAGAGTACAAGTGTGCAGGGACCTGTGTAGTGGAGAGTACTAGTGTGCAGGGGCCAGTGTAGTGGAGAGTACTAATATGCAGGGACCTGTGTAGTGTAGAGTACTAGTGTGCAGGGGCCTGTGTAGTGGAGAGTACTAGTGTGCAGGAGCCTGTGTAGTGGAGAGCACTAGTGTGCAGGGACCTGTGTAGTGGAGAGTACTAGTGTGCAGGGGCCTGTGCAGTGGAGAGTACTAATATGCAGGGACCTGTGTAGTGGAGAGTACTAGTGTGCAGGGGCCTGTGTAATGGAGAGAACTGGTGTGCAATGACCTGCGTAGTGGAGAGTACTAGTGTGCAGGGACTTGTGTAGCGGAGAGTACAAGTGTGCAGGGACCTGTGTAGTGGAGAGTACTAGTGTGCAGGGACCTGTGTAGTGGAGAGTACTAGTGTGCAGGGACCTGTGTAGTTGAGAGTACTAGTGTGCAGGGACCTGCGTAGTGGAGAGTACTAGTGTGCAGGGGCCTGCATAGTTGAGAGTACTAGTGTGCAGGGACCTGCTTAGTGGAAAGTACTAGTGTGCAGGGACCTGCGTGATGGAGAGTACTAGTGTGCAGGGACCTCCGTAGTGGAGAGTACTAGTGTGCAGGGGCCTGTGTAGTGGAGAGAACTGGTGTGCAGGGACCTGCGTAGTGGAGAGTACTAATATGCAGGGACCTGTGTAGTGGAGAGTAATATGCAGGGACCTGTGTGGTGAAGAGTACTAGTGTGCAGGGACCTGTGTAGTGGAGAGTACTAGTGTGCAGGGACCTGCGTAGTGGAGAGTATTAGTGTGCAGGGACCTGTGTAGTGGAGAGTACTAGTGTGCAGGGACTTGTGTATTGGAGAGTACTAGTTTCCAGGGACGTGCGTAGTGGAGAGTACTAGTTTGCAGGGACCTGTGTAGTGGAGACTACTAGTGTGCAGGGACCTGTGTAGTGGAGAGTGCTAGTGTGGAGGGGCCTGTGTAGTGGAGAGTACTAGTGTGCAGGGACCCGCGTAGTGGAGAGTACTAGTGTGCAGTGGCCTGCGTCGTGGAGAGAACTAGTGTGCAGGGACCTGTGTAGTGGAGAGTACTAGTGTGCAAGAGCCTGTGTAGTGGAGAGTACTAGTGTAGGTACCTGTGATGTACTAGTGTGCAGGGACCTCCGTAGTGGAGAGTACCTGCGTGATGGAGAGTACTAGGGTGCAGGGACCTCCGTAGTGGAGAGTACTAGTGTGCAGGGGCCTGCGTAGTTGAGAGCAATAGTGTGTAGGGACCTGCTTAGTGGAGAGTACTAGTGTGCAGGGACCTGCGTAGTGGAGAGTACTAGTGTGCAGGTACCTGCGTGATGGAGAGTACTAGTGTGCAGGGACCTCCGTAGTGGAGAGTACTAGTGTGCAGGGGCCTGCGTAGTTGAGAGTACTTGTGTGCAGGGACCTGGGTAGTCGAGAGTACTAGTGTGTAAGGGCCTGCGTAGTTGAGAGTACTAGTGTGCAGGAACCTGCGTGATGGAGAGTACTAGTGTGCAGGGACCTGCGTAGTGGAGAGTACTAGTGTGCAGGGACCTCTGTAGTGGAGAGTACTAGTATGCAGGGACCTGCGTGATGGAGAGTACTAATGCGCAGGGAACTGCGTAGTGGAGAGTACTAGTGTGCAGGGACCTGCGTGTTGGGGACTACTAGTGTGCAGGGACCTGCGTAGTGGAGAGTACTAGTGTGCAGGGACCTGCGTAGTGGAGAGTACTAGTGTGCAGGGACCTGCGTGGTGGGGAGTACTAGTGTGCAGGGACCTGCGTGGTGGGGAGTACTAGTGTGCAGGGACCTGCGTAGTGGAGAGTACTAGTGTGCAGGGACCTGCGTGGTGGGGAGTACTCATGGAGCGATTTCCATACCCGTTAAGAGACCAGCAGATGGGTAGAGGGTGATAGAGCTTTTCTGCGAGTGTGCATCACCGGCTGAGGTAGATAGAGGTTCTCTGCGAGTGTGCATCACCGGCTGAGGTAGATAGAGCTTCTCTGCGAGTGTGCATCACGGGCTGAGGTAGATAGAGCTTCTCTGCGAGTGTGCATCACCGGCTGAGGTAGATAGAGCTTCTCTGCGAGTGTGCATCACGGGCTGAGGTAGATAGAGCTTCTCTGCGAGTGTGCATCACCGGCTGAGGTAGATAGAGCTTCTCTGCGAGTGTGCATCACCGGCTGAGGTAGATAGAGCTTCTCTGCGAGTGTGCATCACCGGCTGAGGTAGATAGAGCTTCTCTGCGAGTGTGCATCACCGGCTGAGGTAGATAGAGCTTCTCTGCGAGTGTGCATCACCGGCTGAGGTAGATAGAGCTTCTCTGCGAGTGTGCATCACCGGCTGAGGTAGACACAACTAAATGTAAACGTTGCCAGATAAATTTATGTCACAGCCTTCAGTATTATGCGCTGGAATGTGACAACATTAATGAGCTGAGACATAAGTCTCTCACAAATGTTGAAGAAGTGTAATACATGCTACAAGTCATCCCGGGAATGTTACCTAACTTTGCCTATTGTAAATAACACAACCACTTCAACCTGTTTAAATTCAACCATAACTTGCTAAATATTGGGCATCTAAATAATTCATAACGATCACATAGGCTTCACTGTAATGTTTTTGTCGCACAAATAAAGTCTAAGAAACTTGGGTTGTATCCAATCAAAACTTTGCTAAGCTAGCAAAACTCCAGTGCCCAGTACTGTAACTTTCTGAGCTAGCAAAACTCCAGTGCCCAGTACTGTAACTTGCTAAGCTAGCAAAACTCCAGTGCCCAGTACTGTAACTTGCTAAGCTAGCAAAACTCCAGTGCCCAGTACTGTAACTTGCTAAGCTAGCAAAACTCCAGTGCCCAGTACTGTAACTTTCTGAGCTAGCAAAACTCCAGTGCCCAGTACTGTAACTTGCTAAGCTAGCAAAACTCTAGTGCCCAGTACTGTAACTTGCTAAGCTAGCAAAACTCCAGTGCCCAGTACTGTAACTTGCTAAGCTAGCAAAACTCCAGTGCCCAGTACTGTAACTTGCTAAGCTAGCAAAACTCCAGTGCCCAGTACTGTAACTTGCTAAGCTAGCAAAACTCCAGTGCCCAGTACTGTAACTTGCTAAGCTAGCAAAACTCCAGTGCCCAGTACTGTAACTTGCTAAGCTAGCAAAACTCCAGTGCCCAGTACTGTAACTTGCTAAGCTAGCAAAACTCCAGTGCCCAGTACTGTAACTTGCTAAGCTAGCAAAACTCCAGTGCCCAGTACTGTAACTTTCTGAGCTAGCAAAACTCCAGTGCCCAGCACTGTAACTTGCTAAGCTAGCAAAACTCCAGTGCCCAGCACTATAACTTGCTAAGCTAGCAAAACTCCAGTGCCCAGTACTGTAACTTGCTAAGCTAGCAAAACTCCAGTGCCCAGTACTGTAACTTTCTGAGCTAGCAAAACTCCAGTGCCCAGTACTGTAACTTTCTGAGCTAGCAAAACTCCAGTGCCCAGCACTATAACTTGCTAAGCTAGCAAAACTCCAGTGCCCAGCACTGTAACTTGCTAAGCTAGCAAAACTCCAGTGCCCAGCACTGTAACTTGCTAAGCTAGCAAAACTCCAGTGCCCAGCACTGTAACTTGCTAAGCTAGCAAAACTCCAGTGCCCAGTACTGTAACTTTCTGAGCTAGCAAAACTCCAGTGCCCAGCACTGTAACTTGCTAAGCTAGCAAAACTCCAGTGCCCAGTACTGTAACTTTCTGAGCTAGCAAAACTCCAGTGCCCAGCACTGTAACTTGCTAAGCTAGCAAAACTCCAGTGCCCAGCACTGTAACTTGCTAAGCTAGCAAAACTCCAGTGCCCAGTACTGTAACTTGCTAAGCTAGCAAAACTCCAGTGCCCAGTGCTGTAACTTTCTGAGCTAGCAAAACTCCAGTGCCCAGTACTGTAACTTTCTGAGCTAGCAAAACTCCAGTGCCCAGCACTGTAACTTGCTAAGCTAGCAAAACTCCAGTGCCCAGCACTGTAACTTGCTAAGCTAGCAAAACTCCAGTGCCCAGCACTGTAACTTGCTAAGCTAGCAAAACTCCAGTGCCCAGTACTGTAACTTTCTGAGCTAGCAAAACTCCAGTGCCCAGTACTGTAACTTTCTGAGCTAGCAAAACTCCAGTGCCCAGCACTGTAACTTGCTAAGCTAGCAAAACTCCAGTGCCCAGCACTGTAACTTGCTAAGCTAGCAAAACTCCAGTGCCCAGCACTGTAACTTGCTAAGCTAGCAAAACTCCAGTGCCCAGCACTGTAACTTGCTAAGCTAGCAAAACTCCAGTGCCCAGTACTGTAACTTTCTGAGCTAGCAAAACTCCAGTGCCCAGCACTGTAACTTGCTAAGCTAGCAAAACTCCAGTGCCCAGTACTGTAACTTTCTGAGCTAGCAAAACTCCAGTGCCCAGCACTGTAACTTGCTAAGATAGCAAAACACCAGTGCCCAGCACTGTAACTTGCTAAGCTAGCAAAACTCCAGTGCCCAGTACTGTAACTTGCTAAGCTAGCAAAACTCCAGTGCCCAGTGCTGTAACTTTCTGAGCTAGCAAAACTCCAGTGCCCAGTACTGTAACTTTCTGAGCTAGCAAAACTCCAGTGCCCAGCACTGTAACTTGCTAAGCTAGCAAAACTCCAGTGCCCAGCACTGTAACTTGCTAAGCTAGCAAAACTCCAGTGCCCAGCACTGTAACTTGCTAAGCTAGCAAAACTCCAGTGCCCAGCACTGTAACTTGCTAAGCTAGCAAAACTCCAGTGCCCAGTACTGTAACTTTCTGAGCTAGCAAAACTCCAGTGCCCAGCACTGTAACTTGCTAAGCTAGCAAAACTCCAGTGCCCAGTACTGTAACTTTCTGAGCTAGCAAAACTCCAGTGCCCAGCACTGTAACTTGCTAAGCTAGCAAAACTCCAGTGCCCAGCACTGTAACTTGCTAAGCTAGCAAAACTCCAGTGCCCAGCACTGTAACTTGCTAAGCTAGCAAAACTCCAGTGCCCAGTACTGTAACTTTCTGAGCTAGCAAAACTCCAGTGCCCAGCACTGTAACTTGCTAAGCTAGCAAAACTCCAGTGCCCAGCACTGTAACTTGCTAAGCTAGCAAAACTCCAGTGCCCAGCACTGTAACTTGCTAAGCTAGCATAACTCCAGTGCCCAGTACTGTAACTTTCTGAGCTAGCAAAACTCCAGTGCCCAGCACTGTAACTTGCTAAGCTAGCAAAACTCCAGTGCCCAGCACTGTAACTTGCTAAGCTAGCAATAACTCCTGTGTCCAGTCCCCGGACTCATTATGTACCTCTGTAATCTTTTGACTACCACCCACAGGATGGGTATCAATTATAGTAACAAGATTCGCCCACATCAAACTATTCACTGTAACCAATGTTGACCCGCTTATATGCAATAATATCCTGGAACCCACTCACTAGCATTAACATTAACCTGTGACCCTGGGAAAATCTATGACCATGGGAGAAACTGTAACCACAGGAAGACCTGTGACCCTGGGGACTACCTGTAACCCTTGAAAGACCTGTAATCCTGCCAGGGCTTGTCACCCTTGCAAGATCTATTATCCTTACGAGACGTGTGACCCTGATGAGATGACCTTAGCGAATCCTGTGACCTTTGCAAGACCTGTTACCCTGGCAAAACCTGTGACAAGAGCAAGACATGTGACCACGGGAAGACCTGTGGTCAGGGCAAGACCTGTGACCATCGCAAGATCTGTACCACAACATCAAAACAAGCTTCCCTTGCGCGACCTTTTGACCCCAAGTGACCCCTGACCTTCCAAGAGAGAGCAGCGGCAGCAACTGTGTGTGATGCTACCCTTTAACACTTATGTAACCCACCCTGCCACCACCACCAAGTAACCCATCCTGCCACCACCACCAAGTAACCCACCCTACCACCACCACCAAGTAACCCACCATGCCACCACCACCAAGTAACCCATCCTGCCACCACCACCAAGTAACCCACCCTACCACCACCACCAAGTAACCCACCCTGCCACCACCACCAAGAAATCCACCCTGCCACCACCACCAAGTAACCCACCCTGCCACCACCACCAAGTAACCCACCCTGCCACCACCACCAAGAAATCCACCCTGCCACCACCACCAAGTGACCCACCCTGCCGCCACCACCACCAAGTAACCCACCCTGCCACCACCACCAAGTTACCCACCCTGCCACCACCACAAAGTAATCCACCCTGCCACCACCACCAAGAAATCCACCCTGCCACCACCACCAAGTAACCCATCCTGCCACCACCAAGTAACCCACCGTGCCACCACCACCAAGTAACCCACCCTGCCACCACCACCAAGTAACCCACCCTGCCACCACCACCAAGTAACCCACCCTGCTACCACCACCAAGTAACCCACCCTGTCACCACCACCAAGTAACCCACCTTGCCACCACCACCAAGTAACCCACCCTGCCACCACCACCAAGTAACCCACCCAGCCACCTCCTCCAAGTAACCCACCCTGCCACCACCACCAAGTAACCCACCCTGCTACCACCACCAAGTAACCCACCCTGTCACCACCACCAAGTAACCCACCTTGCCACCACCACCAAGTAACCCACCCTGCCACCACCACCAAGTAACCCACCCTGCCACCACCACCAAGTAACCCACCCTGCCACCACCACTAAGTAACCCACCTTGCCACCACCACTAAGTAACCCACCTTGCCACCACCACTAAGTAACCCACCTTGCCACCACCACTAAGTAACCCACCCTGCAACCACCATCAAGTAACTCACCCTGCCACCAACACCAAATAACCTACCCTGCCATCCACCACCAAGTAACCTACCCTACCCCCCACCAAGTAACCTACCCTACCCCCCACCAAGTAACCTACCCTACCCCCCACCAAGTAACCCACCCTGCTATCACTAAGCAACCCTCCCTGCCACCCACCACCAAGTAACCCACCCTGCCACCACTACCACAAGGAAGAAACCCACCCTGCCACCACTACCACAAGGAAGAAACCCACCGTGCCACCACCACAAGCCAATAGCCTACCAAGTCACAACAACACCACAGCTAGTAACCCACCTGCTACCACAGTACCACCACCAAGTAACCCACCCTGCCACCACCACCAAGTAACCCACCCTGTCACCACCACCAAGTAACCCACCTTGCCACCACCACCAAGTAACCCACCCTGCCACGACCACCAAGTAACCCACCCTGCCACCACCACCAAGTAACCCACCCTGCCACCACCACCTTCACCAAGTAACCCACCTTGGCACTACCAACATCAGCAAGTAACAGACCTTGCCACCACTACCACAAGCAAGTAACCCACCCTGCCGCCACCACCACCTCAAACAAATAACTCTGCCACCACCACCTCAAACAAGTAACTCACCCTGCTACCACCACCACCAGCAAGTAACCCACCCTGCCACCCCCACTACCAACGAATAACCCACTCTTCCACCCCCACTACCAGCAAGTATCCCACTCTGCCACCACAGCAAGTACCTCACCCTGTCACCATCACCTCCAGCAAGTAACTCATCCCACCACCATCACCATGTAACTTACCCTGCCACCTCCACCACAAAGTAACCCTCCCTACCACCACCAGCAATAACCCACCCTGCCTCCACCCCAAATAACTAACCCTGTCACCACTAGCACGAACAGGTAACTCACCCTGCCACCTAAATCAACAAGTGAATCACCCTGTCACCACCAGGAAGTTACCCACCCTGCCACCAATAGCAAGTAATCCACTCCACCATCACCACCAAGTAACACGCCCTGTCGCTACCACCACCAAGTAACTCACCCTGCCACCATCACCTCCCAGTAACTCACCCTTCCACAAGCAGCAAGTAACCCACCCTACCACCACCAGCAATAATCCACCCTGCCTCCACCATGCAACTTACCCTGCCACCACCAATGTCAGCACAGTTGCTAATCCTCCTTTACATGTGTTGTATGTATAGGTTATCTGAGTATCATAGTACCATCCATGTGTTTATATAGAAGATCCCTATTAGGCCGAGTGACTGTATGACGTCACGGGATACAGCATGAGTGAGACGGGCTGCCTCGCTCTTAGACATACGAAGAAAACCAGGCAGGCTGGGCCCCCCTTCCTTACCACAGTCTGACAATACATATCGTTACCATCCACAAGTGTGTTTATCTTCAACCATCATATCTCCTTCCGAACCCCCACGACACCAACACCAGCAAGTAACCCACCCTGCCACCATCAACACCAGAAGTAACCTACCCTGCCACCATCAACACCAGCAAGTAACCCACCCTGCCACAACCAATACCAGAAAGTCACCCAACATATCACCACCAGCAGGTTACTCACCCTGCTGGCACCAAGTAACCCACCCTGCCGGCACCAAGTAACCCACCCTGCCACCACCAGCAAGTAACCTACTCTACCACAACTACCACAAAGTAACTCACCCTGCCAATACCCCCACCACCTAATAACTGACCCTGCCACCACCACCAAGGAACTGAACATGCAACCACAAACGCCAAGATACTCATCCTGCCACTAACCCAAGTAACCCACATTGCCACCACCTGCAAGAAACTCATCCTGCCACCACCACCACCAGTAAGTTACCCACCCTGCTACCACCACCAAGTAACTCACCCTGCCACCACAATCACCAAGTAACTCACCCTGCCACCACCACCAAGTAACTCACCCAGCCACCACGAACACCACCAAGTAACTTACCCTCCCACCAAAGCACCACTGACAAGTAATCCACCCTGCCACGACAATACCACCAGCAACTAACCCACCCTGCCACCACCATCACCAGCATGTAATCCACCCTGTTACCACCATGTAACTTAACCTGCCACCAACTGCCGGTAACCCACCTTGCCACCACTACCAGCATGTGACTCACCCTGCCACAACCACCAGGAAACCCACCCTGTCACCAAACGAAAGTAACCCACCCTGCCACAATCCTAAATTAACCCACCCTGCCACCACCAGCAAGTAACCTACCCTTCCACCAAGTAACCCACCCTGTCACCCCCACCAAGCAACCAACCCTGCCACCACCATGTAACCCACCCTGCCACCACGAGCAAGTAACCCACCATGTCACCACCAGAAAGTAACCTACCCTTCTACTACCAAGTAACTCACCCTGCCACGGCTACCAGCAAGTAACCTACCATGCAACTACCCGCAAGTAACCCACCCTGCCACCATTACCAAGTAACCCACTCTGCCAGCACCCACAAGTTTCCCACCCTGCCAGCAGGAGGCCTGGTCACAGACCGGGCCGCGGGGGCGCTGACCCCCGGAACTCTCTCCAGGTAAACTCCAGGTAAACTCGCAAGTAACCCATCCTGCTACCACCAGCAAGTAACCCACCCTGCCACAATCCGCAAGTAATGCACCCTGCCACCACTAGCAACTAATCCACCATGCCACCACCAAATAACCCACCCTGTCACCACCACCAAGTAACCCACCCTGTCACCACCACCAAGTAACCCACCCTGTCACCACCACTAAGTAACCCACCCTGACACCACCACCAAGTAACCCACCCTGCCACCACCAGCCAAGTAAAACACCTTACCACCACCATCTAGTAACCCATCCTGCCACCACGAGTATGTAACCCACCCTGCCTCTACCACCACCAATTAACCAACCCTGCCACTACCACTACCAAGTAACCCACCTTGCCACCACCACCAAGTAACCCACCCTGCCACTACCAACACCAAGCAACCCACCCTGCCACTACCACCACCAAGTAACCCACCTTGCCACTACCACCACCAAGTAACCCTGTCATGTAGGGGGTATTGGAACGTAATTATTAATCGGGGAATATGGGAATATGAGGGTCATTGTAAGGCAGGGGATATGCAGGCAAGGTGGTAGGAGAGATGATTAGTGGAGGTAGGTAATGTGAGGTCACTGGTGACTACACCTTCACCTCTCATTACTCTAACCACCACACTACTCACCCCCACTACTTTAACTAAATTAATGAATAAAAGAGTAAATAACGGGGACAGTGAATATTACTATTCTACTCAAACACAGTTTATTATTAAATCTTTGTACAGTAATATATTTGGGAACAGGAGTACATTGTTGTGTTTAGATAAATGGGGACGACACATATAAGCAGTGAGACAGGGAATACAATCAACTTGACGAAAATGAATGTAACTTACAATCTCAGTAGTAGTACCAGTTACCAGTAACCAGTGTACCAGTAGATGACTCACTACCAACCGTCTCTGCGTGAATCACTGCCTGTATTCATATTGTGCTGACCACAGCAGTATTCAAACACCCCCCTCACATATGGGTACTGGGGTTAGTTAGTCTGACGAGAGTGAGCAAGGAGGCAGGTCACGGCTGTTTGGCTCTTCCATACTACCGTTATAATTATACGTACTACCAGCCTACGTGAGTATTACTTTACCCTATCCACGTGTTCGAACCCCCACATGATAACAATATAGTTCAGAGGACAGTTCATCACAGGAACTAAACCACAGGTCCCAAGACCTACACAGCATGAGTACTGCTGTTAGGTAAGACACATATACAACAGTTAGGTATCTTTATTTCGAAACGTTTCGCCTACACAGTAGGCTTCTTCAGTCGAGTACAGAAAAGTTAATAGAAGCAGAAGAGACTTGAAGACGATGTAATCAGTTCATCACCCTTAAAGTTTGTGGTGGTCAGTCCCTCATTTTAATATTCAATGAGTACTGCTCCAAGCCAGTACTTTGCCCACTGTCTCCAACAGTCTCTCCTCCCAAGACTCTCCAGCTCAGCTCTGCTCACAGGCCCGAGCTCTGCTTGACTCTCCAGCAGCCTTCTCCCGAGATCTGCCCACTGGCCAGAGCTCCTCTCGAATCTCTGTGCTCAGAGCTCTGCACCCAGGCCAGAGCTCTATGTGAATCTCTCAATCATGCTCTTCCTTGGGCTTATATGGTGGTCCAAGCACCCTCCACAATGAGGTGTGCACACGTGGTGTTGATCTGACGCCGAGGTCTGACGCCGTCCAGAACAAAAGACCTCAATCTTAAGCCGAAAAGGCGTGGCTCTGACAGACATTTGCCAAGGCAAGGTGACCATATAACTGGTTAAATTAGGTCTCCCAAGAGACCTCACAAGCCCAGCTGAACTACATCACATCCCCCTTTCTCCCCCAATTTAAAATATCTGAGAACTAGGACAATTTGTCCTAAGTTATTAGACTATTTTAATTCTAACCCTTTAAATCTATTACAATACAAAGACAAAATTATGCATAATACAAAATTATTCCACTACATACATTTCCCTCAACCTTCTCAACTCCCACAAGGCAGCATAATCAGTACACCTCACAGTTGGCCAGCATAATAGTTGCTCTCTGGTGCAAAGCTTCCTTACCTGTCATTTCTCCTTAAACCTAAATATCGGGCTCTAGTGCCTTCCCTACTTCTACTAGAAATGCACTAGCCAATGCTAGTCACCCTCACACGTTAACCATTGGGCCAAACCTCTCTAGGCTTCTTTGGCATGGAAAACTGCTCCAACGGGTTGCATTCTTTCAAGTAACTGCAACTGGACCACTTCACGACCACCAAGGTCGCATTTTCAGCACACTTCACATGCACACTACAACATCTGAAAATCGAGACAGGGCAGGCATCGCAACTAAGACCCTCCATTATCCTATGCCACTACTAGGATTCACTGGCCTCATAAAACAAGGCGGCCATAATCACTGGACAGTATTCAGGGTCACCTTATTTCACACAGGTAACGCTAACACTTCTGGCAAGTCAAAGTAGGCTGGGGACATCTCACACTCTTAACTGTCTCTCATGGCTGGCAGGACATCCCCCCATACCAGTCGTAAAGTTTGACCAGCAAGGCAGGATACACCTCCATACCACCCTTGATAGCAGGCTGGTCCCAGCAGCTGGAGTCCATCTCCACGGCTCTCGCCCTTCCACATCTCTGAGGATGGCAGCTCCTTCTTAGCAGACTCTTATCCTGGCACACCAGCCAGAATCCCCCATACACCACTGCAGCATCACCGCTATCGTCTCCTCTTGAGCTAGGCAGCATCACAGCACAGCCACAGCATCGCAGCATGGTCCCAGTATCTCAGCATCACAGCACGGCCGCAGCATTGCTACGGCATCGCAGCACGGTCCCAGCATCACAGCACGGCCACAGCATCGCAGCACGGCTACAGCATTACAGCACGGCCACAGCATTGCAGCACGGCCACAGCATCGCAGCATGGCCACAGCATCTCAGCATGGCTACAGCATCTCTGCACGGCCACAGCATCGCAGCACGGCCGCAGCATAGCAGCACTGCTACAACATCGCAGCACGGTAACAGCATCTCGGCATCACAGCACGGCCACAGCATTGCAGACAGCATCACAGCAGCCGACATCAGCAGTGGCAGGCTATTGTCAGTTGCTCGAGGTGAGGTGAGGTCACTTCAGGTCATCAACATTTATTATTATTAAAATCAAGGGGAAGCGCTAAACCCGTAGGATTATATAGTGCCTGGGGGGGGATGTGGAAGGCATTCAGGCTTAATTCGGGGAACAGGAGCACAGATCCAATTCCCTAAATCAAGAGCCCCTCACCAACATCAAGGAACCTTCCCTGAGGGGAGGTCATCAACAGCAGGTGCGGTCACCCATCCCTGGCAACTGCGGGTAACTGGCGTTCTGCTGGTGATGGTCACAGAGGCTGAGTGACACAGACACCCACTACAATAGATGACAGACCAGGGCAGCAATACAGCAACTGGGCACATCAGGTGGATAATAATCATAGGCATCTCTTCAGAGGGTGACAGTTGTGGGCTAGTCTTCCAAGGCGGGCTGGATGACTTCTCGTTCCTCTGTAAATATTCAATTTCGGCCAGTAATTGCTTCCCCCAAAAGTCTCACCCAAATACTGATATTCTCCACCATTTATCTCAAACCAACAACCAACTCCACCAAATATAATATTACACCCAAACAATTATTCAGACCCACCCTCTAAAAAAAGGCCTGTTAAGGTCACTAGGATTATAATACCATACAGATATTTACTTTAGTTTTACACACACAAAAAAAAAGGTTGCATGACATAAGTATAACCGAGCAGTCAAAAATAAGGCGCATGGGGCTGGTTCCTACTATAAAAATAAGAAGAACCACCACCGCTTAGACACCATGTCAAGTATTGGAACGTAATTATTAATCAGGGAATACATCACAACCCACCCTGCCACTGCCACCTCCAAGTAACCCACCTTGCCACCACCACCACCACCACCACCACCAAGTAACCCACTGTGGCATGCAAAGAGTATGTAACCTTTATTCGGCGCATGTACACACCCTCATTTACAGGCTATCTCCCCCAACCAGCGAACCAGGTGACTAAGAGATGACGATGGGGCCCCGTCATTCAACTAGTAACCAGGTTCCAGCCAATAAGAAGATGGTTTTGGCAATCGCAGAGGTTATGTGGGTACCACTCTCCTGTCTGCCCTTGTCATTCCCATTCTAGAGCTGGTTGAAGCACGGTCTGCTCTCTTGTGGCTTCTATTTTGCCTTGCTTACCGTGGAGTGCACTAATACCTATCACTGTACATAGTGTATATAGTGTACATATTGCTGTTCTATTTTGTGTTTATTTTGCTCCCTTTATACCCAGGATAACAGGCCATTTGGACTCCTGGGTTGTAATATGGGTAGCCTGTCCAAGAGTTGGAGCTGGACTTAGAGAAAGGGTTGAGCCTAGGGTGAAGCTGGTAGCAGGAACATTGTGCAGCTTGCTGTCTGGCATTGCATTAGCTTTGCCAACGCTTTACAAACTTTGCATGTCAGTTACTTTGCTATGGTCAGCCTTGCTATTGTGTGATTGTTCAACAGCTCGCTACTAGCTTGTTCGGTGTACTCGCTTCGCTACGGTCAATCTTGTAAAACAGTGTGTAGCTTGCTGTCTGGCATTGCTTTACAAATTTTGCGTGTCAGTTGCTACTAGCCTGTTCAGTGTGAAGAATTTTGCAGTCAGCTTTGCTATTGCGTATCCACCTTGTATGCATATTCTGCAATCGTACTGTGCATAGCGAAGCGTGTTCTGCAAATTAACGTGTTACGTTGGGGTATTCTGCAATCTTACTGTGCATAGCGAATAACTTGTACATTGTGGTATGCCACCTAGACGAGTCAGACGTCTGGTGTCGGCATATACTTTGTATAACCTACCTAAATTGTCCCTACAGCATTGTTGGCAAATTTCTCATTCCATTGGCATTAATTACAAACGCACTCTCACAGCTGCGCAACTGCGTTCACTAATTACTGACAAACTTCGAGAAGAAGAGATGGCACATCAGACTCCTCCCTTTACGGGAGCTAGGGCGAAAACTATGTTCTCGCAGGAGGAAGATGATATATCAATGGAGCAAAATAGTCAGTCTAGTGCAGCAGGGTTGTCTCAAGGTGAATCAGCGGCATTGGCGCTTGAGCAGGCAAAAATCAATCTTGAGCAGACTAGGGAACAGAGAGCATTTGCAAAAGAAGAATTTGATAGGGAAAGAGAAAGGAGGCAGTTTTCACATTCTGTAAATGATTTTAGTTTACAGAAAGCAGTACAGCTTGTTCCCCGCTTCAATGAGGCCGAACCAGAACAATTTTTCGAAAGCTTCGAAAATCAGGCTCGAGCCTTGAGGTGGCCAGAACAGCATTGGGCATCGTTGGTTCACACAGCATTGTTTGGTAAGGCACAGGAATTTACGTTTACCTGGAGTTTACCTGGAGAGAGTTCCGGGGGTCAACGCCCCCGCGGCCCGGTCTGTGACCAGGCCTCCTGGTGGATCAGAGCCTGATCAACCAGGCTGTTGCTGCTGGCTGCACGCAAACCAACGTACGAGCCACAGCCCGGCTGATCCGGAACTGACTTTAGGTGCTTGTCCAGTGCCAGCTTGAAGACTGCCAGGGGTCTGTTGGTAATCCCCCTTATGTGTGCGGGGAGGCAGTTGAACAGTCTCGGGCCCCTGACACTTATTGTATGGTCTCTTAACGTGCTAGTGACACCCGTTAGTGTTAAATGACGCTGAATTTTCTGATTATCAAGTAGTGAAAATCACAGTTTTGGGAGCATATACATGTATCCCAGCTAAGTACAAGAAATTATTTAAATTAGGCAGGCGACAGCTTGGTCAATCTCTGGTTGATTTTGTGCGACAGCAGACCAAAGCTTTTACCAGCTGGTATAAAGCAAGTGGTGTCACCACTTTTGAGGATCTGGTGCAGCTTATTCTGATTGACAACCTGCTGGAGTCTGTGGGACCAGAGGTTCGAGTCTTTCTGCAGGATCGTGACTTAACCACTGCATTGGAGGCAGCCAGGTTGGCTGATACCTTCGAAACTAACCGCTCCTTGTCCGAGCGGTCCCGTCTCTTTTCAACAGTCTGGCATGAGCAGAGATCGTCAACCTTGGAGAATGAAGTGCCAGCCGGAGGGAGAACGTCTACATCAGCCAACTAAGTCACCTGGTGAGCCACACTTCTCAACTTATGGTCCACGTGCTGAGAGACAAACTACTCAACATGGTGCATCTCGACAACAGTATCCAGAGAGACACCAGCCAGAGCGACACCAGTTGCAACGTCAGCAGGGAGTAAAGGGCAAGCCTGTCGTCTGCTTCCTCTATAACAAAGTAGGTCACATCCGTCCCAACTGCCCCCACAAACCCCAACCCATTGGGAAAATCTCTAATATCCCTAGTAACATGTCCCCGAGAGAAGTAGAAAAAGGGATGGCTCCTTATTATTGTAACAGTCTTATTTCCCTTCAGGAAAACTCCAAAACAACTGAAGTCAAAACCTTTAGAGATACTGGAGCATATTGCTCACTTATAAGAGAGGGAATACTACCCCTTTCAAAGAACACTTCCTTGCATTCCTCTGTTTTATTGGAAGCATTTGGAGGAGCTATATATTCTGTCCCTTTGCATAAAATTTATGTACAGTGCAAATATTACACTGGGTACTTGACTGTGGGCGTATCCAAAGGATTCCCCATGAAAGATGCCATGTTATTACTGGGTAATAACATTACTACTGCTAGTGTGTGTCCTGAACCTATGATGATTAATTCTTCTCTGGTGTTGGCCATAACTCGGGCAACATCCCAAGGATTGTTTGGCGAGAATGTTGACCTATCCTTGGACGACTCCGATCTCGGAATAGCCACTTTGTTTTACGAGGAAAACTGGCCAGAGCCTCGTAGATCAAGTGAACAGACCCCAATCAAGCCTTCCTTTTCCCAGGTTGCAGGATTGCCAGATATCTGTTTCCATGCCCGAGGGACTGTCCTTCCGGGAGGAACAATGAAAGGACCATTCTTTAAAATTTGCTTTTCAGACAGCCACGGGTAAATCCTCTTTGGATCATCCGGTCAAGTATGAACTTAAAAACGATTATTTGATCTGCACTGAGACTGGTAAAGAGATAGAGGGCCGGCAATTGTCTGACAGGTTAGTGGTTCCAACAAAGTTTAGACCTCAAATATTGAATATAGCTCATAATACTTCATTAGGAGGTCACTTAGGAATTACTAAAACCTTGTATAGAATCACAAAAGAATTTTATTGGCCAAAATTAAAGCAGGATGTGAAGAATCATATCCGGTTTTGCCGAGAATGTCAGCAAGTAGGGAAACCTGGACATTCCATTAAACCTGCACCTCTCCAACCTATACCTGCTGATGGAGAACCTTTTGCAGATTTAATTATAGATTGTGTAGGTCCACTACCTAGGTCAAAGTCGGGAAATCAGTATTTATTTACCATTATGGATAGAGTAACTAGATATCCTGAAGCAATTCCCTGCGCAGTATTAATACTAAAGCTATTCTCAAAGCTTTAACAAAATTTATTTCTTGTTTTGGCATTCCTAAAACTATTCAAAATGATCAACGTACTAACTTCACTGCAAAAGCATTTAGGGAAGCATTAACTAGGTTAAGGATAATCCACAACTTATCCACTGCCTATCATCCTCAGTCCCAAGGCGCCTTGGAAAGATTTCATCAGACGTTAAAAACCATGATGAGAACTTTTTGCATGCATTTTCCTACAGACTGGGATGAATCACTACCTTTGTTGCTGTTCTCAGTGCGAGAAACGGTGCAAGAGTCTACCGGGTATAGTCCGTTTGAGCTGATCTTTGGGCACAATGAACGAGGTCCTCTTCGGGTGCTCAAACAAGGATGGATGGGAGAAGACGTTAGCTCAACACTCTGAAACCCGTCTTCAAGGTTGCAGGTGGCACGTCAGTTAGCCAAGGCTAACCTAAGGACAGCTCAAAATAAGATGAAACAGAGGTATGACAGAAGTGCACAATTCCGCTCCTTCCATCCAGGAGACAAGGTGTTGGTGCAGGAACCTATACCTGGCCACACCTTGAAAGCTAGATTTACGGGACTTATGCAAATTGTAAGTAAATTATCTGATGTAAATTATGTGGTAGCTCCCATTGATAAGACCTCAAAAACTAAAAATTAACACATTAATCAATTAAAATCTTTTCATACACCAGATAAAGTCCCAGTAATGACTCTGTCCTCTTCCTCTGAGGACGACTCTGATTCTTTGCACTCTATTTCTGAAATTAATGTTAAACTTTCAAATTCTGCCCTCCTCAAGGACCCTAGCCCTTTGATGGAGGGACTATCTGAAACGCAAGCAACAAATTTAACTGAGCTTCTACAGTCATACCCTAATATTTTTCCGGATGTGCCGAAAAAATGTACGTTAGGTTATCATGATGTAGATGTGGGAAACTCTAAACCTATTAAACTCTCCCCCTACAGAGCTAATCCTGAAAAGCAGAGGCTACTTCAGCAGGAAGTAGAATTTTTGTTAAAGCATGGTTTAGTGGAGGAGTCATCTAGTCCATGGGCTTCACCGTGCATCCTTGTTAAAAAGGCTGATAAGAGAGAGATTTCGTTCGGATTTTTAACCCCGGAGGGTTAGCCACCCAGGATAACCCAAGAAAGTCAGTGCGTCATCGAGGACTGTCTAACTTATTTCCACTGGGGTCCTTAATCTTGTCCCCCAGGATGCGACCCACACCAGTCGACTAACACCCAGGTACCTATTTGCTGCTAGGTGAACAGGACAACAGGTGTAAGGAAACGTGTCGGAATTTCCACCCGCCGGGAATCGAACCCGGGCCCTCCGTGTGTGAAGCGGGAGTTTTAGCCACCAGGCCACCGGGCTTCGTATGCGTACAGACTACCGTAAGGTGAATGAGGTCACAATGACAGATGCTTACCCTCTTCCTCGTCTGGGTGATGTAATCGACTTTGTGGGTAAGGCTACTTTTGTGTCCAAGTTAGATCTCCTTAAAGGTTACTATCAGGTACCTTTGACAGATAAGGCGAAGGAAATCTCTGCCTTCGTAATTCCAGGAGGCCATTATCAATACAGTTACCCCCTTTGGAATGAAAAACTCCTCCTCTTCAATCCAGAAACTTATCCATCAGGCTATTAAAGGACTTGAAGGCACGGCAGTGTACCTGGATGATATTGTTGTGGTGTCTGATACTTGGGATAACACCTATTTAGACTTAAGGCTCTTTTTGAGACCTTTCAAAGTTCCCATTTAACTGTTAATTTATCTAAATCTTCTTTTGGCCAGGCCACTGTTACTTTTCTAGGCCATGAAGTAGGTAGTGGTAAAGTTGCTCCTAAACTTACTAAAGTTCTTGCCATTAAAGATTATCCAGTTCCTCATGATAGGAAATCTCTTCAACGTTTCCTAGGCATGATAGGATTTTACAGAAGATTCTGTAAGAATTTATTAGATATTGTAGCCCCTCTTACCTCTCTTACCAGTCACAAAGTTCCCTTTAATTGGACCTCAGAATGTCAGTGCTTTTGATAAAGCAAAAAGATTATTGTGCACTGCACCCATTCTTTTGTCTCCAGACTTCTCCAAACCTTTTTCATTACAGGTTTGATGCTTGTGAGTCTGGGGTTGGGTCAGTACTATTGCAAAACGGGAACGAGGAGTTGCAGCCTGTAGCCTTCTTCTCGGCAAAGTTCCAGCCCCATCAGAGGGCTTACTCTACCATTGAAAAAGAAGCCCTTGTGCTGGTTCTGGCTTTGGAGCATTTCGACGTTTATGTGGGCCAGACATCGCAGGTGGTCACCGTCTACAGTGATCACAATCCTCTAGCATATCTCCAAGCCATGAAGAACCACAACACAAGGCTCATGCGTTGGGCTTTAAGACTGCAACCATACTCTCTCAGAATTAAATATATTGCCGGCAAAGAAAATATGTTGGCAGACTGTTTATCTAGAGTCTAACTATATTATTTAATTATACATATTAGGTTAGGATGTTAGGTTATTTGTGGTAACCCCTTTCATGCTCTTTTTTTTTATCCCCTGGTGTGGGTTTTAGTTTTTAGTAAGGGGATGCGGGCTACGGTCCGCCTGTATGTTGGACCTAAGCTAGCCCGACTGTTTGCTGTCTCACTCTGAGTTTAGGGTTTGGCTTTTTGTCACGAGAAAAGCTGAGCTCTATCTAAGAGTTGGATGGTTGAGAGGAAAGGCGGTTCCATTATTTTGTGCCATGGCGGCACGGATGCCACTGGGAAGTGGCAGCCTAATCCTGAGCCTTCTCGGGGTGGGGGTGTGGCATGCAAAGAGTACGTAACCTTTATTCGGCGCATGTACACACCCTCATTTACAGGCTATCTCCCCCAACCAGCGAACCAGGTGACTAAGAGTTGACGATGGGGCCCCGTCGTTCAACTAGTGACCAGGTTCCAGCCAATAAGAAGATGGTTTTGGCAATCGCAGAGGTTATGTGGGTACCACTCTCCTGTCTGCCCTTGTCATTCCCATTCTAGAGCTGGTTGAAGCATGGTCTGCTTTCTTGTGGCTTCTATTTTGCATTGCTTACCGTGGAGTGCACTAATACCTATCACTGTACATAGTGTAAATAGTGTACATATTGCTGTTCTAAATTGGTTAAGGATAATATAAGTCAAAACTTTTCCGCTGTGTTTATTTTGCTCCCTTTATACCCAGGATAACAGGCCATTTGGACTCCTGGGTTGCAATACCCACCCTGCCAATACCTCCACCAAGTAACCCACTCTGCCACTATCACCACCAAGTAACCCACCCAGCCGTTACCTACACCAAGTAACTCACCCTGCCACTACCACCAACAAGTAACCCACCTTGCCACCACCACCACCACCAAGTAACCCATCCTGCCACTAATACCCCCAAGTAACCAACCCTGCCACTACCAACACCAATTAACCCACCTGGCCACCACCACCACCAAGTAACCCACCCTGTCACTATCACCACAAACTAACCCACCTTGCCGCCACCACCAAGTAACCCACCCTGCCAATACCACCACCAAGTAACCCACCCTGCCACCACCACCACCACGTAACCCCCCATGCCACTACCACCACCAAGTAACCCACCCTGCCACCACCACCAAATTGTAACCCACCCTGCCACTACCACAATCAAATAACCCACCCTATCACTAGGACTACCAAGTAACCTGCCTTTCCACCAACAGCATGTAACCCACCCTGTCCTACCAGCACCAAGCAACCCACCTTGCCACTACCACCACCAAGTACCCCAAACTGCCACTGCCACCACCAAGTAACCCACCTTGCCACCACCACCACCACGTAACCAACATGCCACTACCACAACCAAGTAACCCACCCTGCCACTACCACCACCACGTAACCCCCATGCCACTACCACCACCAAGTAACCCACCCTGCCACCACGACCACCACGTAACCCACCCTGCCACTACCACCACAAATTAACCCACCCTGCCACTACCACCACCAAGTAACGCACATTGCCACCACCACCACCATGTAACCCACCCTGCCACTACCACCATCAAGTAACCCATCCTGCAACCACCATGTAAACCCCCATGCAACTACCACCACCAAGTAACCCACCCTGCCACCACCACCACCATGTAACCCACCCTGCCACTACCACAACCAAGTAACCCACCTTGCCACCACCACTACCTAGTAACCCACCCTACCACTACCAAGTAACCCACCCTGCCACTACCACCACCAAGTAACCCACCTTGCCACCACCACCAGCAAGTAACCCACCATGCCACCACCACCACCAAGTAACCCACTCTGCCACTACCACCACCAAGTAACCCACTCTGCCACTACCACCACCAAGTAATCCACCTTGCCACTATCACCACCAAGTAACCCACCCTGCCATTACCACCACCAAGTAACCCATCCTGCCACTACCACCACCAAGTAACTCACCCTGCCACCACCACCGCCACAACCACGTAACCCCCCTGCCACTACCACCACCAAGTAACCCACCCTGCCACCACCAACACCACCAAGTAACCCACCCTGTCACCATCACCGCCAAGTAACCCACCCTGCCACTACCACCGCCAAATAACCCACCCTGCCTCTACCTACACCAAGTAACCCACCATGCCACCACCACCATGTAACCCACCCTGCCACTACAACCATCAAGTAACCCATTCAGCTACTACCACCACCAAGTAACCCACTTTGCCATTACCACCACCAAGTAACCCTCCCTGCCATTACCACCACCAAGTAACCCACCCTGCCATTACCACCACCAAGTAACCCACCCTGCCACTACCACCACCAAGAAACGTACCCTGCTACTACCACCACCAAGTAACCCACCCTGTCACTACCGGCACAAAGTAACCCACACTGCCACTACCACAACCAAGTAACCCACCCTGCCATTACCACCATCACGTAACCCACCCTGCCACTACCACCACCAAGTAACCCACCCGGCCACTACCACCACCAAATAACCCACCTTGCCACTACCACCACCAAGTAACCCACACTGCCACTACCACCACCAAATAACCAACCCTGCCACTTCCACCAAAAAGTAACCCACCCTGCCACTACCGCCACCAAGTAACCCACCCTGCCACCGCCACCACCATGTAACACACCCTGCCACTACCACCACCAAGTAACCCACCCTGCCACTACCACCACCAAGTAACCCACCCTGCCACTACCACCACCAAGTAACCCACCCTGCCACTACCACCACCAAGTAACCCACCCTGTTACTACCACCATCAAGTAACCCACCCTGTCACTACCACCACCAAGTAACCCACACTGCCACTACCACCATCAAGTAACCCACCCTGCCTCTACCACTACCAAGTAACGTGCCTTGCCACCAACAGCATGTAACCAACCCTGCCCTACCACCACCAAGTAACCCACCCTGCCACTACCACCACCGAGTAACCCACCCTGCCACTACCACCACCAAATAACCCACCCTGCCACTACCACCACCAAGTATCCCACCCTGCCAATACCACCACCAAGTAACCACCATGCCACCGCCACCACCATGTAACACACCCTGCCACTACCACCACCAAGTAACCCACCCTGCCACTACCACCACCAAGTAGCCCACCCTGCCACTACCACCACCAAGTAACCCACCCTGCCACTACCACCACCAAGTAACCCACCCTGCCACTACCACCACCAAGTAACCCACCCTGTTACTACCACCATCAAGTAACCCACCCTGTCACTACCACCATCAAGTAACCCCCCCTGTCACTACCACCACCAAGTAACCCACACTGCCACTACCACCATCAAGTAACCCACCCTGCCTCTACCACCACCAAGTAACCCACCCTGCCACTACCACCACCGAGTAACCCACCCTGCCACTGCCACCACCAAGTAACCCACCCTACCACCACCACCACCACCAAGTAACCCACCCTGCCTCCACCACCACCAATAACCCACCCTGCCACCACCACCACCAAGTAACCCACCCTGCCACCACCAACACCAAGTAACCCACCTTGCCACCACCACCACCAAGTAACCCACCCTGCCACCACCACAACCAAGTAACCCACCCTGCCACCATCACCACCAAGTAACCCACCCTGCGACCACCACCGCCAAGTAACGCACCCTGCCACCACCACCACCAAGTAACGCACCCTGCAACCATCACCACCAAGTAACCCACCCTGCCAATACCACCACCAAGTAACCCACCCTGCCCCCCCACCACCACCACCACCACCAAGTAACCCACCCTGCCACCACCACCACCAAGTAACCCACCCTGCCACCATCACCACCAAGTAACCCACCCTGCCACCATCACAACCACGTAACCCCCCTGCCACTGTCACCACCTCTCAGAAGTAGTACCAGTTTCTAGTAACCAGTTACCAGTAACCAGTGTACCAGTAGATGACTCACTACCAGCTGTCTCTGCGTGAATCACTGACTGTATTCATATTGCTGCTGACCATAGCAGGATTTCAAACACCACCTCACCCATAGACACTGGTGGGTCAGTTAGTCTTACGATAGAGAGCAAAGAGGCAGGACGGCGGTTGGCGCCTTCACACACATTCCCTTATATTATACGTACTACCAGCCTATGTGAGTATTTTTACCCTATCCACGTTTTCGAAACCCACATGACACACCAAGTAGCCCACCCTGCCACCACTACCACCAAGTAACCCACCATGCCACCACCACCAAAATGTAACTCCCCATGCCACTATCACCACCAAGTAACCCACCCTGCCACCACCACCACAACCACGTAACCCCCATGCCACTATCACCACCAAGTAGCCCACCCTGCCACCACTACCACCAAGTAACCGACCCTGCCACCACCACCACCACCACATAACCCCCCATGCCACTACCACCACCAAGTAACCCACCCTGCCACTACCACCACCAAGTAACCCACCCTGTCACTACCACCATCAAGTAACCCACCCTGTCACTACCACCATCAAGTAACCCACCCTGTCACTACCACCATCAAGTAACCCACCCTGCCTCTACCACCACCAAGTAACCCACCCTGCCACTACCACCACCAAGTAACCTGCCTTGCCACCAACAGCATGTAACTCACCCTGCACTACCCCCACCAAGTAACCCACCCTGCCACTACCACCACCGAGTAACCCACCCTGCCACTGCCACCACCAAGTAACCCACCCTGCCACAACCACCACCACTACGTAACCCCCCTGCCACTGCCACCACCAAATAACCCACCCTGCCACTACCACCACCAGGTAACCCACCCTGCCACTACCACCACCAAGTAACCCACCCTGCCACTGCCACCACCATGTAACACACCCTGCCACTACCACCACCAAGTAACCCACCCTGCTGCTACCACCACCAAGTAACCCACCCTGCCACTACCACCACCAAGTAACCCACCCTGCCACTACCACCACCAAGTAACCCACCCTGCCACTACCACCATCAAGTAACCCCCCCTGTCACTACCACCACCAAGTAACCCACACTGCCACTACCACCACCAAGTAACCCACCCTGTTACTACCACCATCAAGTAACCCACCCTGTCACTACCACAATCAAGTAACCCCCCCTGTCACTACCACCACCAAGTAACCCACACTGCCACTACCACCATCAAGTAACCCACCCTGCCTCTACCACCACCAAGTAACCCACCCTGCCACTACCACCACCGAGTAACCCACCCGGCCACTGCCACCACCAAGTAACCCACCGTACCACCACCACCACCAGTATGTAACCCCCCTGCCACTACCACCACCAAGTAACACACCCTGCCACCACCACCACCAAGTAACCCACCCTGCCACCACCACCACCAATAATCCACCCTGCCACCACCACCACCAAGTAACCCACCCTGCCACCACCACCACCAAGTAACCCACCCTGCCACCACCACCGCAAAGTAACGCACCCTGCCACCACCACCACCAAGTAACCCACCCTGCCACCATCACCACCAAGTAACCCACCCTGCCACCACCACCACCAAGTAACCCACCCTGCCACCACCACCACCACCAAGTAACCCACCCTGCCACCACCACCACCAAGTAACCCACCCTGCCACCATCACCACCAAGTAACCCACCCTGCCCCCACCACCACCACGTAACCCCCCATGCCACTATCACCACCAAGTAGCCCACCCTGCCACCACTACCACCAAGTAACCCACCCTGCCACCACCACCACATAACTCCCCATGCCACTATCACCACCAAGTAGCCCACCCTGCCACCACTACCACCAAGTAACCCCCCATGCCATTATCACCACCAAGTGTGCACCACTACACCACCCACCACATAACATAACACCCCATGCCACTACCACCACCAAGTAACCCACCCTGCCACTACCACCACCAAGTAACCCACCCTGTCACTACCACCATCAAGTAACCCACCCTGTCACTACCACCATCAAGTAACCCACCCTGTCACTACCACCACCAAGTAACCCGCACTGCCACTATCACCATCACGTAACCCACCCTGCCTCTACAACCACCAAGTAACCTGCCTTGCCACCAACAGCATGTAACCCACCCTGCCCTACCACCACCAAGTAACCCACCCTGCCACTACCACCACCGAGTAACCCACCCTGCCACTGCCACCCCCAAGTAACCCACCCTGCCACCACCACCACCACTACATAACCCCCCTGCCACTACCACCACCAAGTAACCCACCCTGCCACCACCACCACCAAGTAACCCACCCTGCCACCACCACCACCAAGTAACCCACCCTGCCACCACTGTCATGTGGGTTTTCGATACGTGGATGGGTAAAAATACTCACGTAGGCTGGTAGTACGTATAATATATAACGGGAAGTATGGAAAGCGCCAACAGCCGACCTGTCTCTCTCTGCTGCCTAACTACGACTGACCCATAGTGCCTACAGGTGAGGGTGTTTGAAATCCTGCTATGGTCAGCAGCAATATGAATACAGTCAATGATTCACACAGACGGTTGGTAGTGAGTCATCTACTGGTACACTGGTTACTGGTAACTGGTTACTAGGAACTGGTACTACTACTGAGAGCTCGGCGACACTAACGTATGTCGTCCCGACATACAAATAATACAAACTAGAGATGGCAGGTGTACGGCTTGGGCTGATTCTATACAATGTCAAAGTACACAACAATTGAACATTATAACATACAGAAGTAGAATATTGGAATGGAAGCTTACATAATGAAACCGTAATAAAACTGTTATGCAATACAAGGTATAATATAGCACAACTCATTGAATGAAACTCAACGTTGGGATTACACAACAGAAGTGATAAAAAAAAATTTGATCGATGGATCTGTATTCATGTGATCTACGGATTCTGAGGAAGGAATATATACAAAGAAAGAAGTGTTTAACAGAAAGACAGATTCGGTGCACTCAAATCTAGACTGTTAACTCTCAGAATTTGGAGAGAACGTGAACACAAAAAAAAAAAATTCTTGAACACTGATAAGTTGATACTGTAATTATTCATCTATACAGGTTATTTACATTTAACCCCAACTCTGCTAGGGTGAGATTGATATATGCAGAATGGGTGTCATCTCTGGGAGGATCAAACTCTGTTGCACTGGCTAACTCATGCTGTATTTGAGGCAAATCTGAATTGGTAGTTACAAATGATACTTGAGGATTTCTCAATACCTGTTGTGTACATAGGGAATAACGATATTCAGGTTGATCGTCTGACTGAGTATCAGAGGTAGAGAGTACAGGATCAGGAGGATTGTCAGAGTCTGTCACATTAGTCTGGGTTGGAGCATCATTATCATCACAAACTAACTTCATATGATCTAAATGCGATTCTTTATACTGACCAGTACTAATTTCTCTAACCTTATACTTATTACCAGAGATATGTTCAACTACTCGATAAGGACCAACAAACTTTTGATCAAGCTTAGGCATTGCAGACGTTTTGTTAAAGTTAGTCAGCATAACTCTCGAACCTACTTTGATTTTGGATGGCTTTGCTCGAGTGTTTGCTACTCTTGTAAATTCTGCTGTTGATTTATGAAGTGTTTCACGGATTCTTCTAAAAACACTTTGAGCTAAGCTGGTACGAGTTGCTATGAAATCATCAGGGTTGTAATTTGGCTTCGGATTAGAATATAGCAACTCATAAGGCAAACGTTTATCTACACCATACAATGCATAATGTGGAGTGTCACCTATAGAAACACTGGAAGCAGAATTTATAGCACACTGCACATCAGGTATAACTTCATCCCAAGTTTCACTGTTGGGATTGATAGTGGCTCTCAAGACATCAAGTACTTTCTTATTGGTACGTTCCACTAACCCATTGCTGGCAGGATGATGAGGAACAATGGTGGATTTAGAGATCTTGTACAAGGTGCACAAATTTTCAAGAATCTCATTACAGAATTCACCTCCATTATCTGTTACTAGGGACTTAGGGGTGGTATGCCTGCAGATAATGCGTTCTTTAAGCAGAATTACAGAATTCACCTCCATTATCTGTTACTAGGGACTTAGGGGTGGTATGCCTGCAGATAATGCGTTCTTTAAACCCTTTAGCTACTGTCTCGGCAGTCTTATCTGCAATAGGAACTAACTCACAATATCTGGTGAAATGGTCTACCATAACACATAGATGTTTATTGCCCTGGAGGGAACATTGGAAATTAGTTAACAAATCTAGCGCAACTATTTCCCACGGTTCGCTAGTGGTTGGATACACCTGGATTGGATTAGGACCATTAGCATTACCTTTATGCTGCATGCAGACACTACATTTCTTAACATACTCAGAAATATCAGTTGCCATACGAGGCCAAAAGTATTTCAATCTGGCTTGTTTTACTGAACGATCCATACCAGGGTGCGCAACACCTGGTACATCGTGAACTAGCTGTAAGGCTACATTCACTAGTGACTGTGGAATTACTAACTGGTAAACTCTTCTGATAGGAGTACCCAACTCGGCTGTTAGATTCTTGGTTCATGACAAAGTCACTGATGGGTGCTGGTGGCTTCACAGTCAGAATAAGATCTACCTGGAGCAGGAATCGAATCACCAGACCACATGGGATCTGTTCGTTGAGCATTCTTTACATCCTCAGCACTAAATGGAGGGTCTGCAGTTACTATACTAACATGTCACGATAAGGCATCTGTGACTACATTTGACTTGCCAGGTAAATGTTCAAAGGTGGGATTGAACTCTTGGATAGTCAAGGTCCATCTGGCTAACCTTCCAGTAGGTTGTTTGTTCTGGAATAAAGGTATCAGTGGAGCGTGGTCTGTCAAGACATGAACAGAGTACTGATAAATAATGTCTCGGAAGTGCTTTGAAGACCATACTATTGCTAAAGCTTCTTGCTCAGTTACTGTATAATTACGTTCAGCCTTCGTAAGGACTCGGCTAGCAAATGCAACTGCGTTGTACTTGCCATCAGTCTTCTGAGCTAGTACAGCACCTATGCCAATAGAACTAGCATCAGTTGTCAGATAGAAGGGCTTAGAAAAATCTGGAAATTTCAAAATTGGAGCAGATGTTAGCTTTTCTTTTAAAGTTTGGAATGCTCTTTCTTGACGGAAGGTCCAAACAAAAGGAGCATCTTTCTTAAGCAACTCAGAGGAGCAGCTATGGAAGAAAAATTGGCAATGAAAGATCTATAAAAACCTGCTAGGCCCACAAAGGATCTTACGGCATCAACAGTTTTGGGTGTTGGAAAATTTAGTACTGCAGTTACTTTACTCTGGTCAGCCGTAACCCCTCTAGGAGTGACTACGTGACCAAGAAACTTAATTTCTGATCTGAAAAATTGACATTTAGACAGTTTGATCTTTAAATTGGCTTCTTCAAGCTTACCAAGTACTACATCAAGTCTTTTCAAGTGTGTATCCACGTCTTTAGACATGATGATTACGTCATCTAGGAACACCATAAGTGCATTACCTATGAGACCTCTAAAGATATTAGTCATGAGCCTTGAGAACGTGATAGGGGAGGATCGTAATCCAAATGCCATATGGAGGAAGTGATAATGACCTGTAGGAGTGGAGAATGCAGTTAGCTCTTGGCTGTCCTCGTGAAGAGGGACTTGCCAAAACCCTTGTAACAAGTCCAGGGTTGAAAAGACTTTGTTATCTCCGATGTTACGTAAAAGATCACCCAGTACAGGAAGTGGGAAGCGATCTGGGATAGTTTTCGCATTTAACTTCCTAAAGTCAATCACTGGGCGCCAAGTACCATCCTTCTTAGGTACTAGGATCAAGGGTGCATTCCAAGGTGAATTGCTAGGTGCAATAACTCCATCATCAAGCATTTGATTGATCAATTCTTCTGCGACAGCAACTTGTGAATGAGGCATTCTGTACGCAGGTATATAGATAGGTCTAGTACCAGGTTCAAGTGGAATACGATGGGACAATAAGTTCGTTATACCCATCTTCTCACCTGGTAAGGCAATGGCTTTATGACGTTTGTTCAACAGAGTCAACAAACGCTTGACTTCATCTGGGAAGTCAGTGGGAGCCAAGTCTTTCTCCTCAACTGGTGGAACAGATTGATCCGTTGAAGTGGATGAGGTCTCCCCGGCAGAAATAGCACCGACCCACTGGTCAGGTGACAACTCATCCTCTACCTGAACAGGGTAAGGATAGTGAACAAGGTTAACAAGATTGGTATTTGCTCTGAGACGAACACTGTGACCAGAAGTGTTAGCTAGGAAGAAATGGATCTCACTATCTCTTACAACATGTAAGGATGGTTCAACAAATAGACCTTTTATTTTGCAGGAATCACTGTCAACTAGGACGTTATCACCATCTGGAACACTAGGAACAACAACAGACACTCTAGTGAAGGCACTAGCTGCAACAGAAACGTCTTTCTGCAGACGGCATGTGACATCAACAAGAGATGGCAGTACTAGTTGCAAGTAATTGTTTTCCGACAAGGCGTCCTCTGTGGAGAAACTACTACTTGAACTAGCAGACATTGCAGGGATAGGCTCAGCACTCAAGGTAGTCAGAGCGTCCTCGGACACTTGAGGTAACTGGACACTATGTTGCAAGTCTGAAGTTGCAGGATCACAGACAGGAGTGACAGGATCATCAGTGCCTGACCGCTTGGGTATGCTACTGGAAAATGCACTGGCCTGTAAGGACTTAATTCGAATGTCGTACTCTGTGGCAGTATAGCAGATCTCGGATCCAAGCTGGTAACCCCAAAATGGTACGATCAAGTCATCAATTTGGGCATGCCATCGATAAGGGTCGAGCACAATACGTAAGTCTCGCATAGAAGCAAATCCCAGTAGAAGGTCACCAGGGAAAGTAATCTGGTCGACAACAAGGAAGGAAGCAGTGAAGTCTCTACCTTGGATAGAAAAAGTTAGGGAAGTCCGACCTCGGACACGCAGGTGAGAACCAGCTACTCCACTAAGGGAGGACACATGAGTCGGTTCTACGAGAAGGACATGTCGTAACTGCTTATCCCTAAACAAACTAGACCTGATAATATTGACTTGCGCACCAGAGTCCATGAACAAATGAACGGGCGCATTATGAACAGATGCTTGCACTATAGGGCCTATGGTTGCATTGGAAGTTATGTGCAAACAAAAAGGTGGATTGTCATCAGCAAAGATTTGTTCCACTTCATCCCCAAAATCATCTATGTCAGAGACATGTGAAGCAACATCATCAGCAGGATTGTCATTCTCGAGACTGCTTAAGGCTTCAAAAGAATTGTGAACGGGGATGGTGTACTCATTATCACCTACTGTCACCATGGGACGGTTTGACTGGGGCGCTCGAATTCCCCCGAATTGGAAGAATGAGCCTGGTTCTGGCTATTTTGAGAACCACGATGTCTGTTTCCTCTACGGGTTCTGCGGTTGGAACGGCCATGGAAAGACCTAGAGTACTGAAGGTTGTAGAGAGCATTGCACTCAGATGCGTCATGTCCATGTATTCTATAAGTACAGTAGGGAAGATCTGACTGGTACTCATCATCAGCATGACGCCTCTTAGGGTGACTATCAGGACAATTAATTGCAATATGGCCACGGAAACCACAGTTGTAACAAGTCCGCTGACTATGGTTACTGAATGTACTATGAATACTACGAGGTTTATAATGACTCTGTACACTGGTCCTTGGTGATCGCTGAGATGGTTGACGACCACGATTTGTCCCTGTGGCGCAAACAAGAGGTGGTGCAGACTGAGGCATAGGTGTGAAATTACTTTTCATACATGGGAAAGCACCCTGGGGGCACAAGGAACGTACATGATTTAGGGCTGTAAGGGGTTCCATCGTCACAGTTGGAGGATTAGCCTCATAAGCACACACGGAAGCAGGCGGCATTAGTTCTTTGATTGCTCCAAAAGCTGCTATTTTAGCAAACGATGCTGTGGATGGTTTATCCTCGTCAGGGACAAAAGCTGAGGACTGGACAGCATTGATAAATGATGATAAAAGTTTGTCTAATCGAACAGCAAATGCACTCAACGATTCATTAGTTATGGGTGTAGCATTCACTAGTTCCCTAAGAACGACATATGGATCAGCTGTTTTTACTGGTACGAGGAAAGAACGAATCAGTTCCTCATATTGTGACCACTTAGTAAGATTCCTGAAGTCTCGCATATCAAGGAGATCAACAACGTGAACAGCAGCAGGAGACCGATGAAGAGCTTCTTTCGCAAGTCTGATAAGACTTTCCTCTGAAGGAGGACCTTCAACTAGAGCATTAACACGAGAACGAATGTCAGTAAACCATGCTTCAAGACTATGTACATGGCCATTGAATAAAGGTAACGCATCAAGGGAATCACTAGTAAAACTGTAGTGTCTCAGTGTCTGGGTCGGTCTGTCAGTCGATAAGGAACTGTGAGGACTGATGACAGGAGCAGCAGTAGCCTGAGAGGTCTGAGTGTCGCCATTCACTAAAGTATCACTTGACGGTATGTGAGACATAATGGCAAAGAAGTTGCACAAGAACAAATAAGGCAAAAATAATGAACAATAAAAATGATATAAAATGTTAAAATTAAAATAAAAGAGATGCAACTAATTCTGCAGAAGTAATAAAAAAAATGTCTAAGATACACTACAAGAGGAAGAACAACTCAATGTAAAGGACTGCTGGACAAGATAAAAAAAATACACTGAAATTTACAAGTAAGAATATTACTGGAGACTGAATTAAATGCAAAATGAGCTGTCTGTACTCTTGCTAATAAAGAAATTAATTAATAAAACTGTAAATCAATGTAAAAAGTATAAAATAAAATCACGAAATTATATGCAACGAGAGATAACTGGGAAATTTAAATATTTTCTAAGAATGCATAAACAAAATTAAAATATAATGCAAAGACAACATGAGGAAAAATAATAAAATGAAAAACAAGACTCAGACAATAATGAACTGAGAATAATAATGCATAAAAATATCAATAAAAGAAAATAATTCACTGCAGAACAAGTGCAACAAAATAAGACGCAGAAATAATCACTGCAGTAATAAAAGTTACATTGGGAAAAATGTAGGTTAAATAATAAAATAAAAATATGAAGAAAAACTGATTGAACACTTTAACTCTTAATTGTAAATTAGACAAAACAATTTACTCGAACAGAGTAAAGAAAACACTTTACGTTAAAAAAGAAATTGAAATTACACTAAGAGTGAATTTGTTCAAAGAAATATGAAAAATATGAATAAAAATAAAACAAGAAACAAAACTGGAAGTGTAACACTTACGAGTGGCGGGGCACACAACACTTACAAGTGGTGGGGCACACAACACTTACAAGTGGTGGGGCACACAACACTTACAAGTGGCGGGGCACACAACACTTACAAGTGGCTGGGCACACAACATATTCACTTATTCATTTTTTTTTTAGTATATTCTTACAACAAAATCTTGCTGTGACTGATACGACAAAAATTGCTGGCAAAAATAATGGTACACAAGTCTGCGAAAAGATCAGGGAATGAGACACTGCTGGCACGAAAAAGAGGTACACATAGAAATAAATTGATAATTTGGTATACTGGGGTGAATATCACTGCATGAACTACAATGACAAATACTGGAGAATACAATGCTGAAAGAACACAAGATAAATAAAAAAAAAATTAATTACTTCACACGGAGTGACTGACTGGTACACTACACAATAATACTTACTACAGACATAGAGTAGCTTAAAAAAAAAACACATAAAAAAATATATGAGATGAGTGATAACACTGAAAAATATTGCAAAAAATAATGAGTCAAAGAAACACAGAGTCTATGTCAGCATAGTTGCTGATCCCTGTGTTATATAGCATAGCATATTAGTATCGTCCATGTGCTTTAGATATGAGATCCCTTGTAGGCTTGTGACTTTGTGTGATGTCACGGGATGCGCATGTGTAGGCTCATACCTCTGCCTCCCTCTCAGTCGGCGTAGACCTACAGGCGAAGACAGGCAGAGGCTGGGCCCCACATTCATCATCACAGTCTGACAATATATATGTTACCATCCAACAAGTGTGTCTACCTTCAACCCTCGATATCTCCATTTTAGAACCCCTTACAACATCTACACTGAAAACACAAAGCTTAGAGTACACAAGAAATTCACTGTAAATGTCTCACACACGCAAATGTCTTTAAATGCAGGAAAATGTCTCTAGAAAATTATCACTGAAGTCTGGAGTAGAAGACGGAGTGACTAGTGATGAGGGGAAGGTTGTCCTGCGGGTGATTACGCCTCCTACACTCACACTGTCGTCGGAAGAAATGCTCTTTCTCGGTGAACTCACATAACTGGCTTTATCGTTGGCGTTCAGCTACAATCTCTTGACCAATTATGGGAGCCAAAACAGTACTAGGACCCGGTACAAGGGTGGAAAAAAACCCACAGGTAGATGAGTGAATAGTGGCGGGTGGTGGTGGTGGGGGCAGAGGAACAAGCTGGCCCTGTGCGCTCTCACTGCCACGCACTTCTCACCATGCACAAGGTGGCTTAACTAAATCACAATGCCACAGGGATGATGAAGACCACTCTTACCAGCATCCAAGCACAAGCGATATATGAAACAATACTTCAGAGGAACTTGCGTGGCTTACTTCTCTCTCTCAGCTGGGTTAGAAGCTGGGTTGACTGACTGGCTTAACCCACGAGAATGGCTGACTGGAAGACGTGTAACGATGCACACAGCATGAAGGAGCAGGTGGATGACAGGAGACAGGCTGGATGGTAGGCTGAGGCAGGCTGACTAGCATTCACTTCCACAGTCTGGCTTAATTGCAAAATCCGGGTCAACCCCTCGGAGATTGAAGCAATTAGCACACGAACTAAGCCAGGAAGCGTGAAAAATGGCTGCAACAGGCTTGCAAGCTAGAGCTGGAGGTGGCTGAGACGGTTCCCCTCTGACCTGCCGGCAACCCACAAAGTTTTCTAACGTCTGAAATACCCTTAAATCCACACCCACACCGGTGCCACCATTTGTCATGTGGGTTTTCGATACGTGGATGGGTAAAAATACTCACGTAGGCTGGTAGTACGTATAATAGATAACGGGAAGTATGGAAAGCGCCAACAGCCGACCTGTCTCATTCTGCTGCCTAACTACGTTGACCCATAGTGCCTACGGGTGAGGGTGTTTGAAATCCTGCTATGGTCAGCAGTAATATGAATACACTCAATGATTCACACAGACGGTTGGTAGTGAGTCATCTACTGGTACACTGGTTACTGGTAACTGGTTACTAGGAACTGGTACTACTACTGAGACCACCACCACCAAGTAACCCACCCTGCAACCACCACCACATAGTAAACCACCCTGCCACCACCACCACCAAGTAACCCACCCTGCCACCACCACCACCAAGTAACCCAGCCTGCCACCACCACCACCAAGTAACCCACCCTGCCACCACCACCACCACCACGTAACCCCCCGTGCCACTACCACCACCAAGTAACCCACCCTGCCACCACCAACACCATCAAGTAACCCACCCTGTCACCATCACCACCAAGTAACCCACCCTGCCACTACCACCGCCAAATAACCCACCCTGCCGCTACCTACACCAAGTAACCCACCTTGCCACCACCACCAAGTAACCCACCCTGCCACTACCACCACCAAGTAACCCACTCTGCTACTACCACCACCAAATAACCCACCCTGCCACTACCACCACCAAGTAACCCACCCTGCCATCACCAACACCAAGTAACCCCCCTGCCACTACCACCACCAAGTAACCCACCCTGCCATTACCACCACCAAGTAACCCACCCTGCCACTACCACCACCAAGTAACCTACCCTGCCACTACCACCACCAAGTAACCCACCCTGCCACCACCACCAAGTAACCCACCCTGCCACTACCACCACCAAATAACCCACCCTGCCACTACCACCACCAAGTAACCCACCTTGCCACTACCACCACCAAATAACCCACCGTGCCACTACCACCACCAAGTAACTCCCACTGCCACTACCACCACCAAGTAACCCACCTTGCTACTACCACCACCAATTAACCCACCTTGCCACTACCACCACCAAATAACCCACCTTGCCACTACCACCACCAAGTAACCCACCCTGCCACTTCCACCACCAAATAACCCACCCTGCCACTACCACCACCAAGTAATCCACCTTGCCACTACCACCACCAAATAACCCACCTTGCCACTACCACCACCAAGTAACCCACACTGCCACTACCACCACCAAGTAACCCACCTTGCTACTACCACCACCAAGTAACCCACCTTGCCACTACCACCACCAAATAACCCACCTTGCCACTACCACCACCAAGTAACCCACCCTGCCACTACCACCACCAAATAACCCACCCTGCCACTACCACCACCAAGTAACCCACCTTGCCACTACCACCACCAAATAACCCACCTTGCCACTACCACCACCAAGTAACCCACACTGCCACTACCACCACCAAGTAACCCACCTTGCCACTACCACCACCAAGTAACCCACCTTGCCACTTCCACCACCAAGTAACCCACCTTGTCACTACCACCACCAAGTAACCCACACTGCCACTACCACCACCAAATAACCCACCTTGCCACTACCACCACAAAGTAACCCACCCTGCCACTACCACCACCAAGTAACCCACCCTGCCACCGCCACCACCACGTAACACACCCTGCCACTACCACCACCAAGTAACCCACCCTGCCACTACCACCACCAAGTAACCCACCCTGCCACTACCACCACCAAGTAACCCACCCTGCCACTACCACCACCAAGTAACCCACCCTGCCACTACCACCATCAAGTAACCCACCCTGTCACTACCACCATCAAGTAACCCACCCTGTCACTACCACCACCAAGTAACCCACACTGCCACTACCACCATCAAGTAACCCACCCTGCCTCTACCACCACCAAGTAACCTGCCTTGCCACCAACAGCATGTAACCCACCCTGCCCTACCACCACCAAGTAACCCACCCTGCCACTACCACCACCGAGTAACCCACCCTGCCACTGCCACCACCAAGTAACCCACACTGCCACTACCACCACCAAGTAACCCACCTTGCTACTACCACCACCAAGTAACCCACCTTGCCACTACCACCACCAAATAACCCACCTTGCCACAACCACCACCAAGTAACCCACCCTGCCACTACCACCACCAAATAACCCACCTTGCCACTACCACCACCAAGTAACCCACCCTGCCACTTCCACCACCAAATAACCCACCCTGCCACTACCACCACCAAGTAATCCACCTTGCCACTACCACCACCAAATAACCCACCTTGCCACTACCACCACCAAGTAACCCACACTGCCACTACCACCACCAAGTAACCCACCTTGCCACTACCACCACCAAGTAACCCACCTTGCCACTTCCACCACCAAGTAACCCACCTTGTCACTACCACCACCAAGTAACCCACACTGCCACTACCACCACCAAATAACCCACCTTGCCACTACCACCACAAAGTAACCCTCCCTGCCACTACCACCACCAAGTAACCCACCCTGCCACCACCACCACCAAGTAACCCACCCTGCCACTACCACCACCAAGTAACCCACCCTGCCACTACCACCACCAAGTAACCCACCCTGCCACTACCACCACCAAGTAACCCACCCTGCCACTACCACCACCAAGTAACCCACCCTGCCACTACCACCATCAAGTAACCCACCCTGTCACTACCACCATCAAGTAACCCACCCTGTCACTACCACCACCAAGTAACCCACACTGCCACTACCACCATCAAGTAACCCACCCTGCCTCTACCACCACCAAGTAACCTGCCTTGCCACCAACAGCATGTAACCCACCCTGCCTTACCACCACCAAGTAACCCACCCTGCCACTACCACCACCGAGTAACCCACCCTGCCACTGCCACCACCAAGTAACCCACCCTGCCACCACCACCACCACTACGTAACCCCCCTGCCACTACCACCGCCAAGTAACACACCCTGCCACCACCACCACCAAGTAACCCACCCTGCCACCACCACCACCAAGTAACCCACCCTGCCACCACCACCACCAAGTAACCCACCCTGCCACCATCACCACAAAGTAACCCACCCTGCCACCACCACCACCAAGTAACGCACCCTGCCACCACCACCACCAAGTAACCCACCCTGCCACCATCACCACCAAGTAACCCACCCTGCCACCACCACCTCCAAGTAACCCACCCTGCCACCACCACCACCACCACCACCACCATCACCACCACCACCACCACCACCACCACCACCAAGTAACCCACCCTGCCACCACCACCACCAAGTAACCCACCCTGCCACCATCACCACCAAGTAACCCACCCTGCCACCACCACCACCACCACCACCACCACCACCACCACCACGTAACCCCCCATGCCACTATCACCACCAAGTAGCCCACCCTGCCACCACTACCACCAAGTAACCCATCCTGCCACCACCACCACCATGTAACTCCCCATGCCACTATCACCACCAAGTAACCCACCCTGCCACCATCACCACCACGTAACCCCCCATGCCACTATCACCACCAATTAGCCCACCCTTCCACCACTACCCCCAATTAACCCACCCTGCCACCACCACCACCACCACCACATAACCCCCTATGCCACTTCCACCACCAAGTAACCCACCCTGCCACTACCACCACCAAGTAACCCACCCTGTCACTACCACCATCAAGTAACCCACTCTGTCACTACCACCATCAAGTAACCCACCCTGTCACTACCACCACCAAGCAACCCACACTGCCGCTACCACCATCAAGTAACCCACCCTGCCTCTACCACCACCAAGTAACCTGCCTTGCCACCAACAGCATGTAACCCACCCTGCCCTACCACCACCAAGTAACCCACCCTGCCACTACCACCACCGAGTAACCCACCCTGCCACTGCCACCACCAAGTAACCCACCCTGCCACCACCACCACCACTACGTAACCTCCCTGCCACTACCACCACCAAGTAACCCACCCTGCCACCACCACCACCAAGTAACCCAGCCTGCCACCATCACCACAAAGTAACCCATCCTGCCACCACCACCACCAAGTAACGCACCCTGCCACCACCACCACCAAGTAACCCACCCTGCCACCATCACCACCAAGTAACCCACCCTGCCACCACCACCAGCACCACCAAGTAACCCACCCTGCCACCACCACCACCACCAAGTAACCCACCCTGCCACCATCACCACCAAGTAACCCACCCTGCCACCACCACCACCACGTAACCCCCCATGCCACTATCACCACCAAGTAGCCCACCCTGCCACCACTACCACCAAGTAACCCACCCTGCCACCACCACCACCATGTAACTCCCCATGCCACTATCACCACCAAGTAACCCACCCTGCCACCACTACCACCAAGTAACCCACCCTGCCACTACCACCACCAATTAGCTTATTCGGATCATCGGGCGGTAGTGGCAGAGGTGGGGTGGGAGTCACTAGCAGGTATCTCTAGTGGATATTGGAAGTTATATACGAGTGTGTTAGGCGATGAGGAGGGGTTAGAGGGATTTGCAACGCTGTGGGAGGGGTTAAGTGAAGAGGTAAATGGGGTGGAGGATATGGTGATGTGGTGGGATGGTGTGGCTAAAGAACGAATTAAGCAATATTACGTATGAGTATGGAAACGTATCAATTCTTTAAAATATGGGCTGGCCAACTATTTGGACGACAGGTTACGGGGTTGTTATGCGAGGGGGGCGGTGGCGGGCACTTATCCTATGGATGATATTATGGCAATTAAAGGGAGGCTGCGTGAGGTACAGGATGAGAGGTTCCAAGCGGTGCAGGTACAGGAGGGGGTGGAAGAGATGTTATGTGGCGATAGACCTTCATCGTGCATATTGCGTAGGCACAAACAACGACAGCAGGCAATGGCTGTTCCATGGTTGGAGGTTCATGAGTCGATAGAGGGGTACAATGAGGGGCAGGTCATACAAGCTATGGGAGGAATGGGGCATTTGCAGATAAGCGGTATGAGAAGTACTGGCAACGAGAAGGGGTACAGGCTGTGGTTTTAGAACAGGTGTGTGAGAGTGTGATATGTCAGTTGCGTAACAGTGATAGGGAAGCACTGGGTGGGGAAATAACTGAGGGGGAAATATGGAGGGCTTTAAATGGAATGCGAAAGGGCAAAGCACGGGAAAAATGTCAACCAAACCCCTTGAGATATATACAGCCTATCCAACCTAGCCACGTAACCCTTTCATACAAATGTGTGCTCTACCTCCCACGCCCCTCCTCCAACCACATCCCACAACTGAATATCCCTCAAGAGATCTCGCAAGGCCGCCGACACGTGCCCCGCCCCTTTTGGTTCCACGTCAGCCCTCCTAATAATGCAGTTCCAGTCCCCACCAACGATGGCCACTGCAAGTAAACCATGTAAGAAGAAAACTAGTTCTTCACATACAAAATCTCTCTTTACTCTCTCATAATTTTCTGCTGGTGCATACACACTTACAAAGGATACCCTCTGCCCCATCCACCACCCGTCCACATGCAATACTCTCCCCCCCTCTCCCCTCACTTCTAAACAACACAAACGGGCTCGCCTCCCTGATCATGATACCCACACCACCTTTCAGACGTACAGATGGCATAGTCACCACCTGAAACCCTGCCACTTCCAGCACTTTACCCTCCTTGAAATTATGCTCCTGAAGAAACACTACATCTACTCTATATTTGAGCAGAAGCATTCTAAACCATTCCCTTTTTACACCTTTACACAGTCCATTCACATTCACAGTCATACACCTGAGGCCGCTGTTAAAGTTTCCACCCCTGCCTCTTTTCTCCATTCTTCCCAGGTCCACCTGCACCTGGGTCTCTACAAGTCTTCACATCACCTTCCCTCCCTTCCCCCTTCCTCCGGTGCTTCTTGTCTTGGCTACCACGACGAAATTCATCCACCCTCCCAGGTTTCTGCGCTGCCATCAGGACATCATCAGTCTGATGCCGCCACTCTCTCCCTCGTGATGACCTCTTCCTCCATGTTATCGTCTAAGGAGGCCGCACAATGAACCTCAATCTCCACCGTGCTCCGTCCCACGAAACACGGCGACGTTTCTCCCACACCGCTCGCGATGTCTTCCCTGCTATGTGTTTGTATGGCACATTCCTCCGCTGTTAACACGGTGTCTCGCACCCCTGTTGGTACATCCTCCTCCTCTACAGGTGGTGACAAAGTCCTCAACACTTCCTCAAGCTCTTCCTCAATCGACTTTACCTCCTCCTGCATACACACTTCTGCACTCTCCACCACCTAACTCCACAATTGCCCACGCTCTTGCTTGTGCGTGGGGCTCGTAGCAACAGCGTCCACACTGGTAACAGGTCCTTCACTAGTTTGTGCAGGCGCCCACCACTGCTTCACACACATAGCCGCCAAATGATCGTACGCCCCACATAACCTGCACGTATGTCTCTGTCTAGCGTATGATGCAAGAACCTGCATTCTAAAGTCCTCCAGTACGACATAAGATGGTATGGAATGTCTTAGGGTCATTTTCAGGGTAAATGTCCCCTCTAGACGGCCCATATAAGCACCTGCCGCCCACTTGCCTTGCTGTGCCAAATGTACGGTTCCATACGCCTCAAAAACACTTCATATGTCAGCTTCATCTGCCTCAAGTGGTACATTACAGAGCTTGATCCACGTAAAGTGGCGGGATACGTCAATCAAACGCACCTTCACAGCTGGAGTAGCATCAAGACTCACGTCTTGAAATCTATGCACCAATGACTCGTACACAGATGTGGAATTCAGTTTAATGAAGATCCTATATGCTCCATTCAGGGCAACACCATACACCTCATCGTCCTGGATACCATACATCTCCCTAATGATGGTCGGGAGTAACACCTGCGCTGAAGTGGGTGAAATTGCCCCACGAAGCAGCTCTATACCAATGGTATTTATGCGATGCCTCACACTCAGCGCCATGTTGGTACAAGGTAGCTCGCCTGAAAACAGCAGAGGGGTGCAGAGCACAACCGCACTCTACCGTGGTCAGGCAGCGAAAAAATATATTGTATTATTATTATATTAGGATAGATATTACAAATGTGTAACCACTACTGGAGGGACCAAATGGTGGTTCCAGAATTGACACCACGCGTCACCTTCTGACCGAGTTGATGTCAGACTATGGAGTAGTTGAGTAAGTCAGTCAGCTCCTAGCTCTGACTCAGTAAGGGTCCTCAACCCAAAGCTCTTAGCTCGATCTAGAACTTTAAACCAAATCCATTGTGTAGCCTTTGCCATTAGCTCCATAAAGTCTGGCAATTCATTTCATTTATGAAAGATAACTATTTTGTCACCCCAGACCTTCCTAAAAACGATGAATGGTGAGATTAGTGTATTATCAATTGAAATTATTGTATCATACTCTGTTTATAAGAATTTTGAACTTAAGATTAGGTTCCTCGTTGTATAGTGTTATTTCATTTATAATTGTAAATTGTTATCTTTATTCACTAACCCGTTACCAATAAAACTAGATTGGTAATAAATAAAATTAACTTAAAAACTGAAGAGTTAATTATGCTCCAATTGTTACGGTGAAGATTAAATCGTAACACCTTGCCACCACCACCACCAAGTAACCCACCCTGCCACCACCACCATCAAGTAAACCACCCTGCCACCACCACCACCAAGTAACCCACCCTGCCACCACCACCACCAAGTAACCCACCTTGCCACCACCACCACCACCAAGTAACCCACCCTGCCACCACCACCACCAAGTAACCCACCTTGCCACCACCACCACCACCAAGTAACCCACCCTGCCACCACCACCATCAAGTAACCCACCCTGCCACGAACACCACCAAGTAACCCACCCTGCCACCACCACCACCAAGTAACCCACCGTGCCCCCCCCACCACCACCAAGTAACCCACCCTGCCACCACCACCACCAAGTAACCCACCTTGCCACCACCACCACCACCAAGTAACCCACCCTGCCACCACCACCACCAAGTAACCCACCCTGCCACCACCACCACCAAGTAACCCACCCTGCCACCACCACCACCAAGTAACCCACCATGCCACCACCACCACCCCACCCTGCCACCATCACCACCAACCAACCCACCCTGCCACCATCACCACCAAGTAACCCACCTTGCCACCACCACCACCAAGTAACCCACCCTGCCACCACCACCACCAAGTAACCCACCCTGCCACCACCACCACCAAGTAACCCACCCTGCCACCACCACCACCAAGTAACCCACCTTGCCACCACCACCACCACCAAGTAACCCACCCTGCCACCACCACCACCAAGTAACCCACCTTGCCACCACCACCACCAAGTAACCCACCCTGCCACCACCACCACCAAGTAACCCACCCTGCCACCACCACCACCAAGTAACCCACCCTGCCACCGCCACCACCAAGTAACCCACCTTGCCACCACCACCACCACCAAGTAACCCACCCTGCCACCACCACCACCAAGTAACCCACCTTGCCACCACCACCACCACCAAGTAACCCACCCTGCCACCACCACCACCAAGTAACCCACCTTGCCACCACCACCACCACCAAGTAACCCACCCTGCCACCACCACCACCAAGTAACCCACCCTGCCACCACCACCACCAAGTAACCCAACCTGCCGCCACCACCACCACCAAGTAACCCACCCTGCCACCACCACCACCAAGTAACCCACCCTGCCACCACCACCACCAAGTAACCCACCCTGCCACCACCACCACCAAGTAACCCACCCTGCCACCACCACCATCAAGTAACCCACCCTGCCACTATCACCACCAAGTAACCCACCCTGCCACCACCACCACCAAGTAACCCACCCTGCCACCACCACCACCAAGTAACCCACCCTGCCACCACCACCACCAAGTAACCCACCCTGCCACTATCACCACCAAGTAACCCACCCTGCCACCACCACCACCAAGTAACCCACCCTGCCACTACCACCACCAAGTAACCCAACCTGCCACTACCACCACCAAGTAACCCAACCTGCCACTACCACCACCAAGTAACCCAACCTGCCACTACCACCACCAAGTAACCCACCCTGCCACTACCACCACCAAGTAACCCACCCTGCCACCACCACCAAGTAACCCACCCTGCCACCACCACCACCACCAAGTAACCCACCTTGCCACTACAACCACCAAGTAACCCACCCTGCCACCACCACCACCAAGTAACCCACCCTGCCACCATCACCACCAAGTAACCCACCCTGCCACCACCACCACCAAGTAACCCACCCTGCCACCACCACCACCAAGTAACCCACCTTGCCACCATCACCACCAAGTAACCCACCCTGCCACTACCGCCACCAAGTAACCCACCCTGCCACTACCACCACCAAGTAACCCACCCTGCCACTACCACCACCAAGTAACCCAACCTGCCACTACCACCACCAAGTAACCCAACCTGCCACTACCACCACCAAGTAACCCAACCTGCCACTACCACCACCAAGTAACCCAACCTGCCACTACCACCACCAAGTAACCCACCCTGCCACTACCACCACCAAGTAACCCACCCTGCCACCACCACCACCACCAAGTAACCCACCTTGCCACTACAACCACCAAGTAACCCACCCTGCCACCACCACCACCAAGTAATCCACCCTGCCACTACCACCGCCAAATAACCCACCCTACCACTACCACCACCAAGTAACCCACCCTGAAACTACCACCACCAAGTAACCCACCCTGCCACTACCACCACCAAGTAACCCACCCTGCCACTACCACCACCAAGTAACCCACCCTGCCACTACCACCACCAAGTAACCCACCCTGCCACTACCACCACCAAGTAACCCACCCTGCCACTACCACCACCAAGTAACCCACCCTGCCACTGTCAGCATAGTTGCTGATCCCCCTTACATGTGTTGTATAGCTTATCTGAGTATCATAGTACCATCCATATGTTTTATAGATATGACCTCTTACGAGGCCTAGGGACCAGTTTGTGTGGTGTCACGTGATGCGCATGTGTGCACGAGTACCTCTGTAACTTCCTCAGTCCACGCATAGGTCTACCAGGCAACGCACGGCAAGTTGGGCTCCCTTACCACAGTCTGACAATATATAGTGTTACCATCCACAAGTGTATTTATCTTCAACCATCATATCTCCTTTCGAACCCCCACGACAAATGGTGGCATCAGAGGGCCTGTAATTCTGACGATTACAGCGATTTCTGGAGATAAATTTCTACTGAGCCAGTTGCCATCTTGTGACACTAGGCCTGCCAAGAAGGGTAACGCTCAACAACCCCAAGCCAGCTACCCCAAGCAAGTTTTTACTAGCCCTCTGCACTATTCACTGGTCAGTCTCTGTGTATTAGTGTTTATCTTGCTATTTGCATTACCTCCGAGGGGTTGATCCAGGTTTGCAAAGTAAGCCAAGCCACTTAAGCCATTCTGTGGTGAGGGAGTCAGCCCAAGCCCAGTCCAGCCAGCCTTACACCATACCAGCTTTGCCTGCCAAGTCAGCTTTCCACCCCTGCTGTGCTCATCGTTACAAGTTATCAAGCCAGTCTGTGTGAAGGGTTAAGCCAAGCCAGCCAGCAACTAACCCGGGTGACTAACCCAATACACAAGCAAGCCACATGGGTACAGTTTTCTCCATCGCTTTGTGCTTCCAGTTCTAGCCACCCCACAAAATACCATCCCTGTGGTGTGGTATTTTGTGGGTTTGTTTTTAAGCCAGCCAGCTTAGAATATTTTCGTGCCTAGTGCGGGTGTCCCCAGTGTGGCTTACGCCGTTCATCCCATAGGCCCAGTCACCATGCGGTCTCACCACCGCGCTGCCTCAACCACCCACCTCACCCACTACCACTGTTTTTGTACCCTCATTATGGATTCTAGCATCATATTTTTACGGAGGGGGTCAAGAGCCAAGAGTGTTCCTTTGTCAGATGCGCCATCGTAAAAGCCTCCTGTGTGGGTCCATCTCCATTTAAGCACAAATTCTTCGAGGCATCACATGTGGAATAGGAACGCCGCCAGCCACGAGACTCCACCACTACCATCCACCTCATTCTACAACATCGCTACAGTATTAATGAATAATATTTTTTCATAGAGATATTTGCGAGTTTTGAGACTTTTTTTTGTTTCCAGTGATTTCTTAGTGACATTCAGTGATTCTTGATTAGACTCAGTGTTCATTATATACTGCTTGCAATATTATTTTTTTCCTCTTCTTTCTTCAGTGTTAATTTTCATGCTTTATTTTATGTCTGTTGTGTTGTGCTTCTTTTTTTTATATATACTTGAAGTACTTTAATATTTTTTCCTCGTTGTGTGCAATATATAAGCAGTATAAACTTGTGTTTACACTTCACAATTATTTTACAAATTTTCATACCTCAAGTTTCATTGCAAGAAAATTCTAGTATTGTGTTTATATTGATGTGTTGTGTTCTGCATCACTGTAAGTGTTCAAACCTTTTTGTTCTGTGTTTTTGCATCTATTATTTTCATATTTCGTTGTACAAATTCACTCTTAGTGCAATTTTTAAGTTCTTCTTTTAAAGTAAATCATTCTTTTGCTTGTTCGGTAATTGTTTAAGCTGCAATTAAGAGTTAAAGTGTTCAATCAGTTCATTCCTTGATAATATGTATTTTTTCTTGTAAACTGTATTTTCTTGTGTGTGTAATTTTTTTTTTATTATTGCAACATTGACTCATTTTACAATAATTCTTGTGTAAACATTGTATTGCCATTAAAATTTTTCTTGCAGAAATTTTATGTAGTGTGCAGTACTTTTGATTAGAAAGTGATATTTGCAATATTGCTACAGTTTATTTCAGTGCAATATTCTGTGATTTCAGTTTTACATTTTCTGTGCATAATATTTTGTTCCTTGTGTGTCACTTAATCTTTTTTATTTAGAATTGCTTTCCCAGTTTGTTTTAATTTTGCACAAGCTTTATTGAGTCCATTTTAACATTTTTGATTGATTTATCATTTTATTGTTGAATTTTCTTATTGAATTGAGAGTAAAGACAACTCACTGTGCCAGTAATTCAATTTAAAGTAAATATGAGTAAATTTGATTTGAGTCAAGTACAATTTCTCTTGATTTTCATAGTGTTGCTTATCCAGTTGAGTAATTTTTTATTTTCATGTGAGTTCTCCTTGCTTACAGTGTGACTTATTTTTTTAAATAAGTAATTTCTTCCCATTTAAGCTTACTGAGTCATATATTCTCTTTATTTTCTTGCCTTTATGTCCTTGAGTAAGTTCCCTGAGAAGATGTCCCAGTCACTTTTGAATGTTCACTTAGTGTATCATGCCAGTCAAAGTCAATATGAATCAGTCCACAGTACCAATATTCCCTTACTGACTGGAAGACAATACCTAGCCCCTGAGCAATGTGTTTGTTCTCACAGCTTGTATCTGAGATTTGTTAAAGTGCTGCGAAATGTGAAGTTCAGATTAAGCTCCTATAGATCCGTGAATTACTTATTAACGTAGCCGAGCGGCCAGGCACTAGTAATACTGTCACTCCTGTCTGGACTCCAGCCACAATATCGTGCACGCAGGATAGTGTACAGTTACCTTCAGAGGAACCTCAGACAACCCTGGGTGCCGAGACTACTATCACTGCGATGGCGACTTGTTCAAGTATTCGTTCCTTCCCAGGGGACGCTTTGTGAAGAACGTTACTTGTAATGAGTTATGCCATCTCTTGCTGATGCCACAAGCCGTTGCAGAAAGACGTTCCTGTGGCTAGTGTAATCACTTGAGTGTTGTTGTTGTCCCTTGTGTTCCAGATGGTGATCCCATCCTAGTTGACAGTAATTCATGCAATGTAAGTTGTTTCTCGAGTAACTTTCACATGTTGTTAACGTTTGTATGTGCAGTCTCTTTATAGTTGATACATCGTGTCACTGTGTGCGACTCAGATTGAATATCAGTATTGTTGACCTTGTTCATTTCTTTTCCTTTTGCTTGCAGTGAGAGATAGTAGATCCATTCTCCCTTGCTCATATTGCGTGTTATAGCGTATTTTTTCTACCAGAGAGAGTCATCCACTCCAACGAGTTTGTTCATTCCACCAGTAAGAAAGAACAGATCCCTTGTGGTCTGGTGTGATTCGATTCCTGCTCCAGGTAGATCTTATTCTGACTGTGAAGCCACCAGCACCCATTAGTGACTTTGTAATGAGCCAAGAATTACTGTATCGAACAGCCGAGTTGGGTACTCCAAGCAGAAGAGTATACCAGTTAGTAATTCCACAGTCACTAGTGAATGTAGCTCTACAGCTAGTTCATGATGCACCAGGTGTTGCACACCCTGGTATGGATCGTTCTGTGAAACAAGCCAGAATGAAATACTTTTGGCCATGTATGGCAACTGACATTTCTGAGTATGTTAAGAAATGTAGTGTCTGTATGCAGCATAAAGGAAATGTCAATGGTCCTAATCCAATCTAGGTGTATCCAACCACTAGAGAACCGTGGGAAAGAGTTGCGCTTGATTTGTTAACTAATTTTAAATGTTCCCTCCAAGGCAACAAACATCTGTGTGTTATGGTAGACCATTTCACCAGATATTGTGAGTTAGTTCCTATTGCAGATAAGACTGCCGAGACAGTAGCTAAAGCGTTTAAAGAATGCAATATCTGCAGGCATACCACCCCTAAGTCCCTAATAACAGATAATGGAGGTGAATTCTGTAATGAGATTCTTGAAAATTTGTGTACCTTGTACAAGATCTCTAAATCCACCATTGTTCCTCATCATCCTGCCAGAAATGGGTTAGCTGAACAAGCCAATAAGAAAGTACTTGATGTCTTGAGAGCCACTATCAACCCCAATAGTGAAACTTGGGATGAAGTTATACCAGATGTTCAATGTGTCATAAATTCTGCTTACAATACTTCCATAGGTGATACTCCACATTATGCACTGTATGGTGTAGACAAGCGTTTACCCTATGAGTTGTTATATTCCACTCCGAAACCTAATTACAACCCTGATGATTTCATAGCAACTCGTACCAGCATAGCTCAGAGTATTTTTAGAAGAATCCGTGAAACACTTCATAAATCAGCAGCAGAATTTGCTAAAGTAATTAATAGCCATGATAAGCCGAGAAAAGTTATAGTGGGTTCGAGAGCAATGCTGACTAATTTCAACAAAACATCCGCAATGCCTAAGCTCGATCAAGAGTTTGTTGGCCCTTATCGAGTAGTTAAATATATCAATGGCAATAAATATAAGGTTAGAGAAATTAGTACTGGTCAGTACAAAGAATCGCATTTAGATCACATGAAATTAGTATGCGATGTTGATGATGTTGCTACCCAGACTAATATGACAGTCGCTGACAATCCTCTTGACTTTGTACCCTCTACCTCAAAAACTCAGCCAGATAATCAACCCGAATGTCGTTATTCTTTGCGTACTCGACAAGTAATGAGAAACCCACAAGTATCTTTTGTAGATACTCGTTCAGATCCTCCTCAGTCAAGGCACGTGTTAGCCATTGCAAAGGAATTCGATCCTCCCAGAGATGATAACCATTCTGCATATGTAAATCTTACCCTCGCAGAGTTGGGTTTAAATGTACATAGCCTGTACAATTAGATGTCCAAGATGAATGAAATACTCAACTGTGTGTTTTGTTATTAGCTGATCAGTTTTTCAGAATTTTTTTTTGTGTTCACGTTCCCACGGAATTCTGAGTATTTAGCAGTAATGATCTGTGCGTGCCAGATTTGCCTTTGCTGTTAATTACTTTCACTTTATATATATATATTTATTCTTCCTCAGAATCCGTAGAGTGCATGAATACAGATCGATCGATCAATTCCATCCTTATTGTACAATGACTTGTTGTTAGGTAAGACACATATGCAACAGTTAGGTATCTTTATTTCGAAACGTTTCGCCTACACAGTAGGCTTCTTCAGTCGAGTACAGAAAAGTTGATAGAAGCAGAAGATACTTGAAGACGATGTAATCAGTCCATCACCCTTAAAGTTTTGAGGTGGTCAGTCCCTCAGTCTGGAGAAGAGCATTGTTCTGTTGTCTGAAACAATATGAAGTTGAAGTGACAGGATGGAGCTTTATATAGTCACTGTCACTTCAACTTCATATTGTTTCAGACAACGGAACAATGCTCTTCTCCAGACTGAGGGACTGACCACCTCAAAACTTTAAGGGTGATGGACTGATTACATCGTCTTCAAGTATCTTCTGCTTCTATCAACTTTTCTGTACTCGACTGAAGAAGCCTACTGTGTAGGCGAAACGTTTCGAAATAAAGATACCTAACTGTTGCATATGTGTCTTACCTAACAATCTGTCGGTATTTTATACCATTTTAATGACTTGTTCTTATAAGTCGTAATGCATTACGTTAAAACTCATTACGTCAACACCCATTACATTAAAACTCATTATGTTAACATCCATTAGTTCTAAGTTACACATGTCTTTGTTATTGTATAGAATCAGCCCAGAACCACCTACCTGTTCAGCCTATAGCATAGTAGTGTATGTCGAGACGACATACGTAACATGACCGAGCTGTCAGCATAGTTGCTGATCCCCCTTACATGTGTTGTATAGGTTATCTGAGTATCATAGTACCATCCATGTGTTTATATAGAAGATCCCTATTAGGCCGAGTGACTGTATGACGTCACGGGATACAGCATGAGTGAGTGAGACGGGCTGCCTCGCTCTTAGACATACGAAGAAAAGCAGGCAGGCTGGGCCCCCCTTCCTTACCACAGTCTGACAATACATATCGTTACCATCCACAAGTGTGTTTACCTTCAACCATCATATCTCCTTTCGAACCCCCACGACACCGCTACCACCACCAACTAACCCACCCTGCCACTACCACCACCAAGTAACGCACCCTGCCACTACAACCACCAAGTAACCCACCCTGCCACCACGAGTATGTAACCCACCCTGCCACTACCACCATCAAGTAACCCACCCTGCCACTACCACCACCAAGTAACCTGTCTTGCCACTAACAGCATGTAAACCACCCTGCCACTACTGCTACCACGTAACCCACCCTGCCACTACCACCACCAAGTAACGCACCCTGCCACTACCGCCACCACGAAACCCACCCTGCCCCTACCACCACCAAGTAACGCACCCTGCCACTACCGCCACCACGTAACCAACTCTGCCACTACCACCACCAAGTAACGCACCCTGCCATTACCACCACCACGTAACGCACCCTGCCACTACCGCCACAGAGTAACCCACCCTGCCACTACCACCACCAAGTAACCCACCCTGCCACTACCGCCACCAAGTAACCCACCCTGCCACTACCACCACCAAGTAACCCACCCTGAAGCTACAACCACCAAGTAACCCACCCTGAAACTACCACCACCAAATAACCCACCCTGCCACTACCAAAACCAAGTAACCCAACCTGCCACTACCACCACCAAGTAACCCACCCTGCCACTACCACCACCAAGTAACCCACCCTGCCATTACCACCACCAAGTAACACACCCTGCCACTACCACCACCAAGTAACTCACCCTGCCACTACCACCACCAAGTAACCCACCCTGCCACTACCACCACCAAGTAATCCACCCTGCCACTACCACCACCAAGTAACTCACCCTGCCACTACCACCACCAAGTAACCCACCCTGCCACTACCACCACCAAGTAACCCACCCTGCCACTACCACCACCAAGTAACACACCCTGCCACTACCACCACCAAGTAACCCACCCTGCCACTACCACCACCAAGTAACACACCCTGCCACTACCACCACCAAGTAATCCACCCTGCCACTACCACCACCAAGTAACCCACCTTGCCACTACCACCACCAAGTAATCCACCCTGCCACTACCACCACCAAGTAACACACCCTGCCTCTACCACCACCAAGTAACTCACCTTGCCACTACCACGACCAAGTAACTCACCCTGCCACTACCACCACCAAGTAACCCACCCTGCCACTACCACCACCAAGTAACCCACCTTGCCACTACCACGACCAAGTAACCCACCCTGCCACTACCACCACCAAGTAACCCACCTTGCCACTACCACGACCAAGTAACTCACCCTGCCACTACCACCACCAAGTAACCCACCCTGCCACTACCACCACCAAGTAACCCACCCTGCCACTACCACCACCAAGTAACCCACCCTGCCACTACCACCACCAAGTAACCCACCCTGCCACTACCACCACCAAGTAACCCACCCTGCCACTACCACCACCAAGTAACCCACCTTGCCACTACCACCACCAAGTAACACACCCTGCCACTACCACCACCAAGTAACCCACCCTGCCACTACCACCACCAAGTAACCCACCCTGCCACTACCACCACCAAGTAACCCACCCTGCCACTACCACCACCAAGTAACTCACCCTGCCACTACCACCACCAAGTAACTCACCCTGCCACTACCACCACGAAGTAACTCACCCTGCCACTACCACCACCAAGTAACCCACCCTGCCACTACCACCACCAAGTAACTCACCCTGCCACTACCACCACCAAGTAACTCACCCTGCCACTACCACCACCAAGTAACCCACCCTGCCACTACCACCACCAAGTAACTCACCCTGCCACTACCACCACCAAGTAACTCACCCTGCCACTACCACCACCAAGTAACCCACCCTGCCACTACCACCACCAAGTAACTCACCCTGCCACTACCACCACCAAGTAACCCACCCTGCCACTACCACCACCAAGTAACTCACCCTGCCACTACCACCACCAAGTAACTCACCCTGCCACTACCACCACCAAGTAACCCACCCTGCCACTACTGTTCTGGTGGACCAGGAGAACTGTTCTAGTAGACCAGGAGAACCCATCAAGTGGACCAGGAAATTTGTTCTAGTTCACCAGGAGAACTGTTCTAGTGGACCAGGAGAACTGTTCTAGTGGACCAGGAGAACTGTTCTAGTGGACCAGGAGAACTGTTCTAGTGGACCAGGAGAACTGTTCTAGTGGACCAGGAGAACTGTTCTAATGGACAAGGAGAACTGTTCTAGTGGACCAGGAGAACTGTTCTAATGGACAAGGAGAACTGTTCTAGTGGACCAGGAGAACTGTTCTTGTGGACCTGGAGGACAGTTCTTGTGGACCTGGAGGACAGTTCTTGTGGACCAGGAGAACTGTTCTAGGGGGCCAGGAGAACTGTTCTAGTGGACCAGGAGAACTGTTCCAGTGGGCCAGGAGAATTGTTCTAGTGGACCAGGAGAACTGTTCTAGTGGACCAGGAGAACTGTTCTAGTGGGCCAGGAGAATTGTTCTAGTGGGCCAGGAGAATTGTTCTAGTGGGCCAGGAGAATTGTTCTAGTGGGCCAGGAGAATTGTTCTAGTGGACCAGGAGAATTGTTCTAGTGAGCCAGGAGAATTGTTCTAGTGGGCCAGGAGAATTGTTCTAGTGGACCAGGAGAATTGTTCTAGTGGGCCAGGAGAACTGTTCTAGTGGACCAGGAGAACTGTTCTAGTGGACCAGGAGAACTGTTCTAGTGGACCAGGAGAATTGTTCTAGTGGGCCAGGAGAATTGTTCTAGTGGGCCAGGAGAATTGTTCTAGTGGGCCAGGAGAATTGTTCTAGTGGACCAGGAGAACTGTTCTTGTGGACCTGGAGAACTGTTCCAGTGGACCAGGAGAACTGTTCTTGTGGACCTGGAGGACAGTTCTTGTGGATCTGGAGGACAGTTCTTGTGGACCAGGAGAACTGTTCTAGTGGACCAGGAGAACTGTTCTAGTGGACCAGGAGAACTGTTCTTGTGGACCTGGAGGACAGTTCTTGTGGACCAATAGAACTGTTCAAGTGGACCCGGAGAACTGTTCTAGTGGACCAGCAGAATTGTTCTAGGGGGCCAGGAGAACTGTTCTAGTGGACCAGGAGAACTGTTCTAGTGGACCAGGAGAACTGTTCTTGTGGACCTGGAGGACAGTTCTTGTGGACCAGGAGAACTGTTCTAGTGGACCAGGAGAACTGTTCTAGTGGACCAGGAGAATTGTTCTAGTGGGCAAGGAGAACTGTTCTAGTGGACCAGGAGAACCCATCAAGTGGACCAGGAAAATTGTTCTAGTTCACCAGGAGAACTGTTCTAGTGGACCAGGAGAACTGTTCTAGTGGACCAGGAGAACTGTTCTAGTGGACCAGGAGAACTGTTCTAGTGAACCATGAGAACTGTTCTAGTGGACCAGGAGAACTGTTCTAGTGAACCATGAGAATTGTTCTAGTGGGCCAGGAGAATTGTTCTAGTGGACCATGAGAACTGTTCTAGTGGACCAGGAGAACTGTTCTAGTGGACCAGGAGAACTGTTCTAGTGGACCAGGGGAACTGTTCTAGTGGACCAGGAGAATTGTTCTAGTGGACCAGGAGAACTCTTCTAGTGGACCAGGAGAACTGTTCTAGTGGACCAGGAGAATTGTTCTAGTGGACCAGGAGAATTGTTCTAGTGGATCAGGAGAATTGTTCTAGTGGACCAGGAGAACTGTTCTAGTGGGCCAGGAGAACTGTTCTAGTGGACCAGGAGAATTGTTCTAGTGGACCAGGAGAACTGTTCTAGTGGACCAGGAGAATTGTTCTAATGGACCAGGAGAACTGTTCTAGTGGACCAGGAGAACTGTTCTAGTGAACCATGAGAATTGTTCTAGTGGGCCAGGAGAATTGTTCTAGTGGACCATGAGAACTGTTCTAGTGGACCAGGAGAACTGTTCTAGTGGACTAGGAGAACTGTTCTAGTGGACCAGGGGAACTGTTCTAGTGGACCAGGAGAATTGTTCTAGTGGACCAGGAGAACTCTTCTAGTGGACCAGGAGAACTGTTCTAGTGGACCAGGAGAATTGCTCTAGTGGACCAGGAGAATTGTTCTAGTGGATCAGGAGAATTGTTCTAGTGGACCAGGAGAACTGTTCTAGTGGGCCAGAGAACTGTTCTAGTGGACCAGGAGAATTGTTCTAGTGGACCAGGAGAACTGTTCTAGTGGACCAGGAGAATTGTTCTAATGGACCAGGAGAACTTTTCTAGTGGACCAGGAGAATTATTCTAGTGGACCAGGAGAACTGTTCTAGTGGACCAGGAGAATTGTTCTAGTGGACCAGGAGAAATGTTCTAGTGGACCAGGAGAATTGTTCTAGTGGACCAGGAGAACTGTTCTGGTGGACCAGAAGAACTGTTCTAGTGGACCTGGAGGACAGTTCTAGTGGACCAGAAGAACTGTTCTAGTGGACCTGGAGGACAGTTCTAGTGGACCAGAAGAACTGTTCTAGTGGACCTGGAGGGCAGTTCTAGTGGACCAGAAGAACTGTTCTAGTGGACCAGAAGAACTGTTCTAGTGGACCTGGAGGACAGTTCTAGTGGACCAGAAGAACTGTTCTAGTGGACCTGGAGGACAGTTCTAGTGGACCAGAAGAACTGTTCTAGTGGACCTGGAGGACAGTTCTAGTGGACCAGAAGAACTGTTCTAGTGGACCTGGAGGACAGTTCTAGTGGACCAGAAGAACTGTTCTAGTGGACCAGAAGAACTGTTCTAGTGGACCTGGAGGACAGTTCTAGTGGACCAGAAGAACTGTTCTAGTGGACCTGGAGGACAGTTCTAGTGGACCAGAAGAACTGTTCTAGTGGAGCAGAAGAACTGTTCTAGTGGACCTGGAGGACAGTTCTAGTGGACCAGAAGAACTGTTCTAGTGGACCTGGAGGACAGTTCTAGTGGACCAGAAGAACTGTTCTAGTGGACCTGGAGGACAGTTCTAGTGGACCAGAAGAACTGTTCTAGTGGACCTGGAGGACAGTTCTAGTGGACCAGAAGAACTGTTCTAGTGGAGCAGAAGAACTGTTCTAGGCAGTTCTAGTGGACCAGAAGAACTGTTCTAGTGGACCTGGAGGACAGTTCTAGTGGACCAGAAGAACTGTTCTAGTGGACCTGGAGGACAGTTCTAGTGGACCAGAAGAACGGTTCTAGTGGACCTGGAGGACAGTTCTAGTGGACCAGAAGAACTGTTCTAGTGGACCAGGAGGACAGTTCTAGTGGTCCAGAAGAACTGTTCTAGTGGACCTGGAGGACAGTTCTAGTGGACCAGAGGAACTGTTCTAGTGGACCTGGAGGACAGTTCTAGTGGACCAGAAGAACTGTTCTAGTGGACCAGGAGGACAGTTCTAGTGGACCGAAAGAACTGTTCTAGTGGACCAGGAGGACAGTTCTAGTGGACCAGAAGAACTGTTCTAGTGGACCTGGAGGACAGTTCTAGTGGACCAGAGGAACTGTTCTAGTGGACCTGGAGGACAGTTCTAGTGGACCAGAAGAACTGTTCTAGTGGACCTGGAGGACAGTTCTAGTGGACCAGAAGAACTGTTCTAGTGGACCTGGAGGACAGTTCTAGTGGACCAGAAGAACTGTTCTAGTGGACCTGGAGGACAGTTCTAGTGGACCAGAAGAACTGTTCTAGTGGACCTGGAGGACAGTTCTAGTGGACCAGAAGAACTGTTCTAGTGGACCAGGAGGAAACATTGTTGTATAGGATTGAAAATATTATACATAAAATCCATATATACTCAACTACAATACATAAATACATATCATATATGTAATACAGCACATATACCAGAATGTAAAACAAGACACTTAATACCTATCATTTACTCAGAAGCAACACAAAACGTAGCAATGATGTCTCAGTTTCAATATTCAGTATTGTGCTCATAATTGCTCTATCATTTATTCATTACTTCAAAAACTGGATGTTCAAATTTCATTGTTTTGAATACTAAATTCTAATACTTCATATTGTAAATTGTTTCAATTGTTTTATTGTAATACTGTAATTTTTGTAAAGTAATTCAAAACTGTAATTATTCACTACGAGACTTCTCAGCTAGACCTATTACGGCCATATGTCATTACCTATTATTACTATAGTCTCTGTACTCATTATACCTCACCTAATGACCATTTAATCTGTTATAGTCTAATTAATCTTAAGTTATTTTTAAGTCTGCCCAAAATGCCCTGCATACAAGCAGGTTATGGCATGTACACTATATATTCCATTGTATAACTATGTATCATGTTAAAATAAATTTTTATTATTATTATTAGGCTAATCAGCCTACTCAGAAGAACTGCTCAAGTGTATCAGGAGGGAAGATTGTTGTAATGTAAGGGATTGAAACTACAATACATAAAATCCATACATAGAAAACTACAGTATATATACCATATATATCAAACTACAGTATATAAACCAACATGTAAAACAAATTACCTTTAGAATAGGCTTTTCTAGCCAGCCTACCTTGAAGAACTGTTCATTGTACCAGGAAGATTGTCATATGGGATTGAAACTATAGTAAATAAAATCCATATATATCAAACTACAGTATACATACCAATATATATATATATATATATATATATATATATATATATATATATATATATATATATATATATATATATATATATATATATATATATATATATATATATATATATATATATATATATATATATATATATATATATATATAATTTTTTTTTTTCAACAAGCCGGTCGTCTCCCACCGAGGCAGGGTGACCCAAAAAAGAAAGAAAATCCCCAAAAAGAAAATACTTTCATCATCATTCAACACTTTCACCACACTCACACATTATCACTGCTTTTGCAGAGGTGCTCAGAATACAACAGTTTAGAAGCATATACGTATAAAGATACACAACATATCCCTCCAAACTGCCAATATCCCAAACCCCTCCTTTAAAGTGCAGGCATTGTACTTCCCATTTCCAGGACTCAAGTCCGACTATATGAAAATAACCGGTTTCCCTGAATCCCTTCACTAAATATTACCCTGCTCACACTCCAACAGATCGTCAGGTCCCAAGTATCATTCGTCTCCATTCACTCCTATCTAACACGCTCATGCACGCTTGCTGGAAGTCCAAGCCCCTCGCCCACAAAACCTCCTTTACACCCTCTTTCCAACCCTTTCGAGGACGACCCCTACCCCTTTTTCCTTCCCCTATAGATTTATATGCTTTCCATGTCATTCTACTTTGATCCATTCTCTCTAAATGACCAAACCACCTCAACAACCCCTCTTCTGCCCTCTGACTAATGCTTTTATTAACTCCACACCTTCTCCTAATTTCCACACTCCGAATTTTCTGCATAATATTTACACCACACATTGCCCTTAGACAGGACATCTCCACTGCCTCCAACCGTCTCCTCGCTGCTGCATTTACCACCCAAGCTTCACATCCATATAAGAGTGTTGGTACTACTATACTTTCATACATTCCCTTCTTTGCCTCCATAGATAACGTTTTTTGACTCCACATATACCTCAACGCACCACTCACCTTTTTTCCCTCATCAATTCTATGATTAACCTCATCCTTCATAAATCCATCCGCCATATATATATATATATATATATATATATATATATATATATATATATATATATATATATATATATATATATATATATATATTTATATATATATATATATATATATATATATATATATATATATATATATATATATATATATATATATATATAATGTTGAGTGAATGCGTGGGGAGTTTTGAATCAAGTGTGAGAGTAATGGTGGTTGGGGATTTCAATGCTAAAGTGGGTAAAAATGTTATGGAGGGAGTAGTAGGTAAATTTGGGGTGCCAGGGGTAAATGTAAATGGGGAGCCTTTAATTGAGCTATGTGTAGAAAGAGATTTGGTAATAAGTAATACATATTTGATGAAAAAGAGGATAAATAAATATACAAGGTATGATGTAGCACGTAATGAAAGTAGTTTGTTAGATTATGTATTGGTGGATAAAAGGTTGATGGGTAGGCTCCAGGATGTACATGTTTATAGAGGGGCAACTGATATATCGGATCATTATTTAGTTGTAGCTACAGTTAGAGTAAGAGGTAGATGGGAAAAGAGGAAGGTGGCAACAACAAGTAAGAGGGAGGTGAAAGTGTATAAACTAAGGGAGGAGGAAGTTCAGGCGAGATATAAGAGACTATTGGCAGAAAGGTGGGCTAGTGCAAAGATGAGTAGTGGGGGGGGGGGTTGAAGAGGGTTGGAATAGTTTTAAAAATGCAGTATTAGAATGTGGGGCAGAAGTTTGTGGTTATAGGAGGGTGGGGGCAGGAGGAAAGAGGAGTGATTGGTGGAATGATGAAGTAAAGGGTGTGATAAAAGAGAAAAAGGTAGCTTACGAGAGGTTTTTACAAAGCAGAAGTGTTATAAGAAGAGCAGAGTATATGGAGAGTAAAAGAAAGGTGAAGAGAGTGGTGAGAGAGTGCAAAAGGAGAGCAGATGAAAGAGTGGGAGAGGCACTGTCAAGAAATTTTAATGAAAATAAGAAAAAAATTTGGAGTGAGTTAAACAAGTTAAGAAAGCCTAGGGAAAGTATGGATTTGTCAGTTAAAAACAGAGTAGGGGAGTTAATAGATGGGGAGAGGGAGGTAATAGGTAGATGGCGAGAATATTTTGAGGAACTTTTAAATGTTGAGGAAGAAAGGGAGGCGGTAATTTCATGCACTGGCCAGGGAGGTATACCATCTTTTAGGAGTGAAGAAGAGCAGAATGTAAATGTGGTGGAGGTACGTGAGGCATTACGTAGAATGAAAGGGGGTAAAGCAGCTGGAACTGATGGGATCATGACAGAAATGTTAAAAGCAGGGGGAGATATAGTGTTGGAGTGGTTGGCACTTTTGTTTAATAAATGAATGAAAGAGGGGAAGGTACCTAGGAATTGGCGGAGAGCATGAATAGTCCCTTTATATAAAGGGAAAGGGGACAAAAGAGATTGTAGAAATTATAGAGGAATTAGTTTACTGAGTATACCAGGAAAAGTATACGGTAGGGTTATAATTGAAAGAATTAGAGGTAAGACAGAATGTAGAATTGCGGACGAGCAAGGAGGCTTCAGAGTGGGTAGGGGATGTGTAGATCAAGTGTTTACATTGAAGCATATATGTGAACAGTATTTAGATAAAGGTAGGGAAGTTTTTATTGCATTTATGGATTTAGAAAAGGCATATGATAGAGTGGATAGAGGAGCAATGTGGCAGATGTTGCAAGTATATGGAATAGGTGGTAAGTTACTAAATGCTGTAAAGAGCTTTTATGAGGATAGTGAGGCTCAGGTTAGGGTGTGTAGAAGAGAGGGAGAATACTTCCCGGTAAAAGTAGGTCTTAGACAGGGATGTGTAATGTCACCATGGTTGTTTAATATATTTATAGATGGGGTTGTAAAAGAAGTAAATGCAGGGTGTTCGGGAGAGGGGTGGGATTAAATTATTGGGAATCAAATTCAAAATGGGAATTGACACAGTTACTTTTTGCTGATGATACTGTGCTTATGGGAGATTCTAAAGAAAAATTGCAAAGGTTAGTGGATGAGTTTGAGAATGTGTGTAAAGGTAGAAAGTTGAAAGTGAACATAGAAAAGAGTAAGGTGATGAGGGTATTAAATGATTTAGATAAAGAAAAATTGGATATCAAATTGGGGAGGAGGAGTATGGAAGAAGTGAATGTTTTCAGATACTTGGGAGTTGATGTGTCGGCGGATGGATTTATGAAGGATGAGGTTAACCATAGAATTGATGAGGGAAAAAAGGTGAGTGGTGCGTTGAGGTATATGTGGAGTCAAAAAACGTTATCTATGGAGGCAAAGAAGGGAATGTATGAAAGTATAGTAGTACCAACACTCTTATATGGATGTGAAGCTTGGGTGGTAAATGCAGCAGCGAGGAGACGGTTGGAGGCAGTGGAGATGTCCTGTCTAAGGGCAATGTGTGGTGTAAATATTATGCAGAAAATTCGGAGTGTGGAAATTAGGAGAAGGTGTGGAGTTAATAAAAGCATTAGTCAGAGGGCAGAAGAGGGGTTGTTGAGGTGGTTTGGTCATTTAGAGAGAATGGATCAAAGTAGAATGACATGGAAAGCATATAAATCTATAGGGGAAGGAAAGAGGGGTAGGGGTCGTCCTCGAAAGGGTTGGAAAGAGGGGGTAAAGGAGGTTTTGTGGGCGAGGGGCTTGGACTTCCAGCAAGCGTGCATGAGCGTGTTAGATAGGAGTGAATGGAGACGAATGATACTTGGGACCTGACGATCTGTTGGAGTGTGAGCAGGGTAATATTTAGTGAAGGGATTCAGGGAAACCGGTTATTTTCATATAGTCGGGCTTGAGTCCTGGAAATGGGAAGTACAATGCCTGCACTTTAAAGGAGGGGTTTGGGATATTGGCAGTTTGGAGGGATATGCTGTGTATCTTTATACGTATATGCTTCTAAATTGTTGTATTCTGAGCACCTCTGCAAAAGCAGTGATAATGTGTGAGTGTGGTGAAAGTGTTGAATGATGATGAAAGTATTTTCTTTTTGGGGATTTTCTTTCTTTTTTGGGTCACCCTGCCTCGGTGGGAGACGACCGACTTGTTGAAAAAAAAAATATATATATAATAAGCCTACTCTAGCCAGCCTACCCAGAAGTGTTAAAGAACTGTTAAACACTAACTAAATACTTTTAGTAGTTATAGACTAGGTAGTTAGGAGAGCTGTGAAGAGTTGTAAATGTCCACCACCATGAAAATCTGTGCAGTCTGCAGAAAGGGTAACAAATGAAGTCATGCATGGATTGCATATAATCTCTGTGGTAAATGGTCCCATGAGTCATACAGGAACTTTAAACCAGCTAACACTTTCGATATAAAAATCAGAGAAATGTATGAAAAAATTACATTTATATTACAAGACAAGAACACGAATAAAATAATCTTCTTGAAAGACATGTCAGCATGGTATGACAGCTGGGAAAATAAAATGTGGGGGTTGGATGTGGCTGTCTTGGAGGACAGTGCTCCTGAGGGTGCTAGTGTTGTCCTGGAGGACAGTGCTCCTGAGGGTGCTGGTGTTGTCCTGGAGGACAGTGCTCCTGAGGGTGCTAATGTTGTCCTGGAGGACAGTGCTTCTGAGGGTACTGGTGTTGTCCTGGAGAACAGTGCTCCTGAGGGTGCTGGTGTTGTCCTGGTGGACAGTGCTCCTGAGGGTGCTAATGTTGTCCTGGAGGACAGTGCTTCTGAGGGTACTGGTGTTGTCCTGGAGAACAGTGCTCCTGAGGGTGCTAGTGTTGTCCTGGAGAACAGTGCTCCTGTGGGTGGTAGTGCTGTCCTGGAGGACAGTGCACCAAATGGAGATAGTGGCCCTGATGATGAAACAGGTAGAGACAATGTTATTCACTTTACAGAGCTGCAAAGTAGTGATAATGCTGGAGGTGGAACAAAAGGGGTGATACCTCAGGGAACATGAGGCCTCAGGGAATAGTGTTGACACATTAACAGTAAAAACTGGTGGAAGCACTGATGTCCATACAGGGGTGGTAGGTAATGGGGAAACAGAAAAAAATGCACCAGCAGGGAATAAAGCCACAAAAAATCCTAGCAAACAAAATTCCAATCTATGCTAATTATATGCCTTAGGTATCTGCAGGCATGGTATATCTGGTAAAACAGATGGGACATGCACCTTTGACCATCTCAGAAAATGCCACACCCACATGACAACAGAAGGGTGCAACTCCCCTTCCTGTAACTTATTTCACCCCGAAATGTATCACTCATCACTTCATGAGAGAAATGCTATAGCTTATACTGCCAGGCACATCATCTAAGGGGGACAAGAAGACACAGACCAGCCGGACTATTGGAAACAAAAGAGCGGAGCCATAACCTCTCCAGAGGAGATTTTTTAGTGCCAGGAAGGAAAAAAGACTGGCAAGAAATGACAGAAATCTTACACCAACTGAAAACACTTCTGGAGCAGAGGCACAGTCATTGGCCTCCACTCCAGAACAACAGATATTAAAGCCAGCAAATAAAACCCCACTAAATTCCATCAATATAACGATATTTATTTTTGCAAACATAGAGTCTAAAGCCATCAACAAACAAAATTCCTTACATCAAGGGACTGCTCACGACGTCAAATGCAATGTTTGCAGCTTTCACTGAGGCCCACACAAAGGATCATTCTGACCATGAAATATGGATCCCAGGTTATAACCTATTCAGATGCGACAGAATAAACAAGCAAGAAGGCGGGGGGGTTGGTTTGTACATCACAGAGTCGCTTATTTGCTAAGAACTACTAAACACCTCAAATGATGTAGTTGAAGTTTTCGCAGTAAAAATGAAAACCAAAACCTTGTCATTGTGGTTGTATACAAGCCTCTGGATGTAACTTCCCAGTAATTCCAAGAGCAGATTTTGAAAATTGACCACTGTTTGGAAAATCTCCCAACTCCTGCCCCAAACATCTTGCTACTGAGAGATTTCAACTTGAGATACCTAAAATGGAGGAGTGTAGGAAATAATATTTTAACAGAGATCACCCCAGGAAGCAGCTCAGATGAAAATTCACACACACACGAACTATTAAATCTCTGCACCAAATTCACTTTAAACCAGCAAATATTAGAGCCTACAAGACTAGAAAATACGATGGACCTCATCTTCACTAACAACGACGATCTGATACGTAATGTAACCGTATCAAAGACAATACACTCGGATTACAACATAATAGAGGTACAGGCATGTATGCACAGGGCTCCTGACCAGCAAAATGTGATCAGTCATGAGAGTGTCTTCACAAAATTCAACTTCAATAACAAAAACATATAGTGGGAACAAATCAACAATGTCCTAAATGAAACAAGCTGGGAAGATATCCTAAACAACATGGATCCAAACCTTTGCATAAAAAAAATTAACTCTGTGGCTCTTGAGGTCTGCTCAAGGCACATTCTATAAAGAAAAAGAAAGGGAAGATGTAAACTAGAAAGAGAGACGCTCCCTATACAGACGAAGGCGGCGAATCACAGAGCTGCTGAGAGGGGCCAATATATCTGAAATACGAAGGGAGGCACTGATCAGAGAAATAGCAAATATGGAAATTAAGCTTACGAAGTCTTATAGAGACAAGAATCTCAGGAAGAACTAAAAGCCATAAAGGAAATTGAAAAAAAATGCTTCTTCTCTTATGCCAAATCTAAGGTTAAAACAACATCCAGTATTGGGCCCCTGCTTAAGCGAGATGGGACATACACAGATGACAGCCAAAAAATGAGTGAGATATTAAAGTCCCAATACGACTCAGTGCTCAGCGAGCTATTACTCAGAATAAGGGTCGACAATCTAAATAAATTTTTTATGAACGAGTCTCAAAATCTGATAATCTAAAAAATTTCTGATATTATCTTAACACCACAAGACTTTGAAAAGGCAACATATAACATGCCCATGCACTCCCCCAGGCCAGGGCTCAAGGAACTCAGTGTTCATCAAGAACTGCAAGAAGCCCCTGTCACGTGCCTTCAGCATTCTATGGAGAGGGAGCATAGGCACAGGGGTCATCCCACATTCATTAAAAACAAAATACATAGCCCAACTCTGCAAAAGTGGCAGTAAAGCAATTGTAAAGAACTACAGACTGATAGCACTAACATCCCATATCATAAAAATCTTTGAAAGGGTTCGAGGTGTTCCATTTCTGGACTATTTTGCTGCAATAGCTACCCACCTTCGCACCCGTTGGCAACAACGTTGGTCAACTCTGCTTGGTAACAAACTTCATTCTATTAAACCGAGCATAGGTTACTGGCCGTCTTCTTGTCATCAGTGCCGAGGTTGGGAGACCACTCTCTCCCGCCTTCGCATTGATCACACTCGTCTTACTCATGGGTATCTCATGGAGAGGCGCCCTGTTCCTCTCTGTGAGCAGTGTCAAGTTCCAGTATCGATTAGCCACATTCTGTTAGACTGCCCTCTCTATCAACGAGCACGCAGAATTTACCTCCAACGTCGTCTTCGTTCTACTACTCTCTCTTTACCTTCCCTTCTTGCTGATGGACCCTCCTTTAATCCTGACTCTCTCATTGACTTCTTGACAACGACTGATTTACTCCACAAACTCTGATGATACTTTTCGCACTCCCCTCAGCCCTTTCTAGTTCAGTCTCTTGCTGCCCTTTACCCTTTCACCATCCACTGCCCCGCTGTTATCCGTAACCTATTACTCATCCATCTCCCTTTTGCCACCTGATGCCCTCGCTTCCTTCCTGCCCTGCAGCGCTGTATAGTCCTTGTGGCTTAGCACTTCTTTTTGATTATAATAATAATAAATTTGAAAGGGTTCTTAGAAGCAAGATCACTAACCTAGATACACATCAATTACACAATCCAGGTCAACACAGGTTTAGAGCAGGTCGCTTCTGCCTGTCCCAGCTACTGGACCACCATAACATGGTCCTGGATGCTGTAGAGGATAAACCAAATGCAGATGTAGTATACACAGACTTTAAAAAAGCCTTCAACAAGTGCAACCACGATGTAATGGCACATAAAATGTGTGGTAAAGGAGTAACAGGAAAAGTTGGTAGCTGGATCTATAACTTCCTAACAAACAGAACATAAAGAGTAATAGTAAGCAGAGTAAAGTCTGAGGCAGCTACGGTGAAAAGCTCTGTTTCACAGGGCACAATACTCGCTTCTATCCTATTCCTCATCCTCATTGAAGACACAGACAGAGATGTAAGCCATAACTCCGTGTCTTCCTTTGCGGATGACACCCGAATTGCCATGACAGTGTCTTCCGTCGAAGACACCACAAGACTCCAGCGGACATCAACCAAATCTTCAAATGGGCCACTCAAAACAATATGAAGTTCAATGAAGAGAAAATTCAACTACTCATATATGGAAAACTTGAGGAAATAAAAACTGTATCGGGGTATACAACAAATTCTAACCATACAATAGAGCGAAAAAGTAATGTGAAGGACCTGGGAGTAATAATATCAGAAGATCTCACCTTCAAACACCACAATACTGTACCTATCACATCTGCTAGAAAAATGATAGGATGGATAATGAGAACCTTCAAAACTAGGAATCCCAAGCCCATGATGATTCTCTTCAAATCGCTTGTTCTCTCTAGGCAGGAATACTGCGGTACACTAACGGCCACCTTCAAGGCAGATGAAATTCCTGACCTGGAGAGTGTACAAAAAACTTTCACTGCACACATAAGTACAATAAAACACCTAAATTACTGGGAACGGTTGAAGTCCCTTGATTTGTATTCCCTGGAATGCAGACAAGAAATATTATACACTTGGAAAATCCTAGAGGGAATAGTACTAAACTTGCACACGAAGATCACTCCCTATGAAAGCAAAAGACTCGGCAGGAGATATTTGTGTGCAGCCAGCAGTAACAGCCTGGTTGATCAGACCCTGATCCACCACGAGGCTTGGTCTCAGACCGGGCCGCAGGGGCGTTGATCCCCAAAACCCTCTCCAGGTATACCCACCAACCCTCTCACCCTCGACCACCCCACTCGCCCTCCCCACCCCACTCGTCCTCCCCCACCCCATCACCGTGCCCACCCACTATCCCCTGCTCCAGTTTCTTGTACTTAGATACCTACCACTCCCACCCTCCAAGCTCATTCCCCCCTCACCTAAAAACCCACCCTCACCCACCTTCCACCCATCACCTCCCCCTCCACCCTCACCCCCCCTGCAACCTACCACCACTGTACACTCTCCAGTCAGCAGTGGGGCTCCAGACTAGATAAGATTTTGTTCGGATTTTTAAACCCGGAGGTTTACCCATCGAGGATAACCCAAGAAAGGTAGTGCGTTATCAAGGGAGATGTAACATTTCACCACTGAAAAGCAGGGGCACCACGAGTATACTGAGAGACAACACATTAAGTGTCAGGGGCCCAAGACTGTTCAACTGCCTCCCAGCATACATTCAAAAGGCACTGGACAGGCACCTAAAGTCAGTAACTGACCAGCAGGGCTGTGGCTCGTACATCAGTTTGCATGAGGCCAGCAGTAACAGCCTAGTTGATCAGACCCTGATCCACCACGAGGCCTGGTCTCAGACTTAGCTACTGGGCGTTGCCCCTGAAACCCTCTCCAGGTATACCTCTGCCAGGAATCGAACCCGGGCCCTCAGCGTGTGTAGCAAGAGCTTTACCATCCAGGCCACGGGGTTGATCTTTCCATTTATTTCTTGCTTGTTTCTTTTCTTTTTGTTTCATTAAGAGAATTGTAGAGAAATATTTTTCCAGGAGGGAGGGGGGGGGGTATCAGCCTCTTTCAGAAAGGGCAATGGCGTCTTGCTTGCTTCAGCATCAACACACCAGTATGTGTCATAGACATGCCACTACTTGCAAGAGACCAGTGTTGCAACTGTCATGGGTTAATGAGAGACAATCTCTTAACGTAGCAGGACAATTAAGAAAATTCTGTACCCACTTTATTACCATTTTAAATATAACGTACACTGATGTCTATGTCCAGATAACAACAGATCAAGCATTCTGCATAGTTTCCTGTTGAAGTTTGGCAAGGAATGGAAAACTGCTGGAATCATCATAACTTTTGTGTGTCTGGAGACAGCCAGGGCAAGCGAGGGCAGCGAGAGGTGTCATAGGTTAGATTGCAATAGGATATGATACAAGGAGTGTGTTACGCATATTCGCTATTCTCAGGTGTTAAAGTAGAATAAGTTCACAATTTTGCCATTATATTCCAAAGCTCATTTATTTGATTACCACTTTATTGTTCACCACAACCTATATTAGTCCCTTTTATATTATAATTTTATAATATAATTCTAACTTTAAAGAATTACCTTTATAGTACTACCTACTATCATATTCCCAAGCTCCATTATTTGATCATCACTTTATTTGTATTAGTCCCTTTTATATTGTCTCCTTTATTTTAGCTTAAAAAAAAAAAAGAAAAAAAAGAAAAACTACATTAGCTCATTATTTTACATTTGTTAAATAATTCAGGTGCTATTTTTTAGCTTAAGACTATTTACTTTGTTTTATACTTAATTCTAACTATAGATTCACTATAAATCTTATGATTACAAGCATTGATCCTGATACCAACCTCTTATTTAATGACTTAAATGAATCAAACAGTTACTGTAATTACTACACAGCAGAACAATCAAAGGTACTTCTCAGAGCCAACAACAACATAACTGTCTTTAACTACAATATCAGATCTTTAAGCAAGCATTACGATGACCTCATAGCATTACTAAATTCCCTACATGACAGTATGTCCATCATTACTCTCACCGAAACCTGGCTAAAGCCTGATACTACAGATGTCTATGCCATTCCTGGTTACACAGCCATACACAACTGTAGGCCAGACCAACAAGGGGGTGGCACAGCTATATACTACTCAGACCAAATAGAATGTATCACTAATACTTGCACAAGGGATGAACATGGGGAGTATATAACAGCTAAATTCAAATCCAAATACCTACAAAAACCTCTCACAGTGATAAACATCTACAGAGTTCCACAGTCAAACATTAGTCAATTTAGTCAAAACCTAGGAAGTATGATAACTGATGCACGCATGAACAAAGATCACTTACTACTCTCAGGTGACTTCAGTATAAATCTCCTGCAAGACCAGGACCCACACGTTACTGAATTCACAAACACAATGAGTAACTGTATGTTGCTACCAACAGTAACAAAACCTACAAGAGTTACAGAGACTAGTGTTTCCCTACTTGACCACATCTGGACCAACACCATATCCCCTTTAAAATCAGGCATAATTACAGATAATACCACAGACCACTACCCTACTTTCCTCATAACAACTCTTGGTAAACTACCCCAAGACACTACTAAAGTCACCTTCAGACTTCACAATGAGGCAGCCATTAATAACTTCACAACAGCAGTAGCAAACATTGATTGGCACACTGAGCTAGAAATCTATACAGATATTGACGAATGTATTAACATTTTTTTAAAAAAGACCCAATACCTCTATAACAAGCACTGCCCTAAAAAAACTAAACAGATGACAGCTAAGAGACTGAACAGTCCCTGGCTAACACCCAGCATTCTCAAATCCATAAATACAAAACACCAATATGAAAAACAGTACAGAATGGGTCACATAACTAGAGACCAAACAAAACGTTACTCGTCAATCCTAACCAGCCTGATAAGAAGGGCAAAAAAATTGTATTATGAGAACAGATTATCCAACTTACGAGGTGATATAAAAAAGACCTGGAAAACCCTATCAGAAATTCTGGGAACAAAAAAGATATCACGAAATAGCGAAATAAAATTAGCAAAATCAGATGAACCCCAACTCCCACCAACAGAAACAGCAAACAGACTCAATGATTTCATCTCCACTATAGGACAAAACCTTGCCAATAAAATCCCAAGCTCAGATACCCCACCAAATGACTACCTCACCGGCAACTACCCGAACACACTGTTCCTAGCTCCGACTAACCCATACGAAGTCTCCCTTATTATCAACGCACTAAAAAACAAGGCAGGAGATTTAAATACCTTACCACCCTTTATATACAAAAAAGTGTCACAAGTGCTATCACCAATCATTGCAACACTCTTTAACAAATCCATTGAATCCTCCACCTTCCCTACAGTACTCAAAATAGCAAGGGTCACCCCGATCCACAAAGGAGGAGACCAAACAGAGTTGAATAACTATAGGCCAATATCCAACTTACATCCTCTCTCAAAAATCTTCGAAAAATTAATTCATAAACGAATCTACTCCTACCTTATCTCCCAAAACATACTCAACCCCTGCCAATTTGGATTCAGGCCTAATAAAAATACTAATGAAGCTATTATACACATGCTAGAACATATATACACTGCAATAGAGAAAAAAGAAGTCCCACTGGGATCTTCATTGACTTACGTAAAGCTGTTGATACAGATGACCATGACTTGCTCCACGTAAAATTGTCACACTATGGTATAAGAGGGCACTCCCTCAACTACCTCAAGTCATACCTCAGCAACAGAAGCCAATATGTGTACGCAAATGGGGCAAACTCTTCTGCGCAACCAATTACAGTTGGTGTCCCACAGGGAAGTGTCCTTGGCCCTCTTCTCTTTCTCCTATACATAAATGACCTTCCAAATGCTTCGCAATTACTCAAACCCACACTATTTGCAGATGACACTACATACGTCTTCTCTCACACGAGCCCAGTCACGCTAGCCAATACTGTAAATACCGAATTACAGAAAATATCTACCTGGATGAGGACTAACAAACTTACACTAAACATTGACAAAACCTACTTCATTCAGTTTGGTAACAGAGCTACAGATGTCCCTCTTAACATAATGATAAACGGATCACCTATCACAAAGCTAACAGAGGGAAAATTCTTAGAAATCCACCTTGATAATAGACTCAAATTTCATACACATATACAACAAATTTCTAAGAAAATTTCCAAGACTGTAGGCATACTATCGAAGATACGGTACTATGTTCCACAGTCAGCCCTCCTGGCCCTATATCACTCTCTTATTTACCCCTATCTCACCTATGGAATTTGTGCATGGGGCTCAACAACAATTAACCATCTCAGACCACTAATTACCCAACAAAAGGCTGCAGTTAGAATGATAACAAATTCTCACTACAGGCAGCACACTCCACCAATATTCAATACACTAAACCTACTCACCATACAAAACATCCATACTTATTACTGCACCTATTACATACATAGAACACTTAACTCTGATATTAACCCTCCCCTCAAACATCTCCTTGCCAACCTCAACAGAACACATGACCATAACACAAGGCACAGATCACTCTTTGATGTTCCTCGTGTCCATCTCACACTATGCAAAAACTCAATGCACATAAAAGGCCCTAAAATCTGGAATTCATTACCTGTAAATATAAAAGAAACACTACCTGTTTATAAATTCAGGTCTCTTCTCAAAGATCACTTACTCACCCAAAACCAAATAAATACTGAATAACTGAACCTTATAAATTGTATATCTTAAATGTTTCTCACAATCATATCACATAAATGTTAAACCTAAAACCGAATCTAACTTTATTATTTTTTTAAATACACTACCTAACAGAATACTTCATACGACTGAATGTACAACAATGCATGCAACCATATGACCTGTCTTTTGTAATACTCACTTGTGCTTTATAGTAATCTGTTTACATTAATGTTTTATCACTGATTTCATCATTGCTTAGTTAATCCTAAGTTAATTTTAGCCAGCCCGTAATGCTATGCATAGTATAAGTGGCTTTGGCATGCTGCTCTTATCTGTATTTTTTGTACCTCTGTATGTGTGCTCAAATTGTTAATAAAAATAAAATAAATAAATAAAAATAAATTGACCTTAACAAAGTAATTATAACAGTGCGTCCTCGACCTTTTAGACATTCTCAATATACGTGGTAGAATATTGTGACAGTACCACGAAAGACAAACCTTGTGGAACGTAGTTTACTAGAGCGAGTGTTGTGACATATATATATATATATATATATATATATATATATATATATATATATATATATATATATATATATATATATATATATATATATATATATATATATATATATATATATATATGTGTGTGTGTGTGTGTATGTGTGTGTGTATGTGTGTGTGTATGTGTGTGTATGTGTGTGTATGTGTGTGTGTATGTGTGTGTGTATGTGTGTATGTGTATGTGTATGTGTGTGTGTGTGTGTGTGTGTGTGTGTGTGTGTGTGTGTGTGTGTGTGTGTATGTATGTATGTATGTACCATGAATATACATGAGTGATTTATAGTTATACAGTGTGATTAGGACTACAAGAAATAGAGATTATACTCGATTCTTGTGGCCAAAAAATCCACAAGACTCTCAAAACCCTGTGAAAACAAATCGTTTCAAGTCAGTATTATTTGGTGCAACATCCTCTCCATTCTTGCTGGAAGCTACTCTAAATAAACACTGGAAGAAATCTTAAAGTCCTTTCAAAGAAATCTTAAAGAAAAGTTTCTTTGTAGACAATCTTCAAGGTACTGTGAATAAAGAGAAAGATTTAAAATCCTTATACAGAGAAGCTATCAAGGAAATGAAAGACGTAAATATGCCTTTAAGGATGTGGAATACTAATTCAACTTACTTAAGGGAACTTATCAAAGCAGATTTTCCTGAAGCTGAAATTCCTGATTGCAACAATATGCTGGGACTTAATTGGAACACACAGGAAGATACTTTGAGTCTCAAAAGGATAAACAATAAATCATGCAGTACACTCACTAAACGTAGTTTACTGTCAGAGGTATCACAATGTTTTGATCCTCTAGGACTCGTCTCACCAATTACCATAAAGGGTAAAATGCTTATGCAAGATGCATGGAAGCTCAAAATTGGATGGGATGAGAACTTGCCTGTAGAAATGAGTCAAGCATGGTATGAAATATCCAGGGAGTTTAAGCAACTTCATCAAATTACATTTCCCAGACAAATAGGTCAAGAGGGAAACAATTACACATTACATGTGTTCTGTGATGCATCAACCAGAGGTTATGGCGCTGTAGCTTACATAAGTAATGCTGAAGGAAGTACACGGCGGATTTTATGAAAGAATGATCTGCATTGTAAAACGTTGTTTAAGGAAGACTCTTCATCGCTTGGTTACAAGTACTTGTGGCAGTTTGGGAGACACACAGATGATGATCAAACTAAATGTAAATTATGTGATCATGCATATGGTCAATGTCTTGAACACTATTTATTTATTTATTTATTTATTTATTAATTTGAACATGATACAGTGAAGTACAAAGTTACACAAATAACCCGCACATAAAAGAGAGAAGCTTACGACGACGTTTCGGTCCGACGGTCTTGACGTTGAGTCCCTCTTCACCAATGTCCCTCTTGATGATGTCCTTGATTTCCTTAGAGAGAAGGCCCATGAAGGGTTTCTACATCTCCCTATACCAACTGATGTCTTTCTTGATCTTATCCGCCTCTGTGTGGACTTCCAAGTGAAATATTATTCTCAAACCTTCGGTGTCGCTATGGGCTCTCCTCTCTCTCCTGTCCTTGCTAATCTTTACATGGAATACTTCGAGACTGTTCTTCCTACCATCGATGTGCAACCTTCACTCTGGCTCCGCTATGTGGATGACATCTTTGCTCTGTGGCCTCATGACTCCAGTCTCTTCCAACCTTTTCTTGAAGCTCTTAATAATCTTGCCCCTTCCATTAAGTTTAAAGCTGATTGGGAATCTAATTCCTTGCTTCCTTTCCTTGATGTCCATGTCCACCGCTCAGATACAGGTTTTTCCTTTTCCGTTTACCGAAAACCTATGCACAGTGGCATGTACATTCACTACTTTTCCTATCATGCTTCCCCTGTCAAGAAAAGTGTTCTTATCTCCCTCTTTCTCCGTGTCCTCCGCATCTGTGATCCTCAGTTCCTTCCAGCAGAAATTTCCACTCTTCATAATTCGTTTTCCCGTCTTGGCTACCCTTCCCATTTCATAGACTCTGCCCTCTCACGTGCTAAACGCAATTTCTTCTCTCCCAAACTTTCTACTCCTGGGAACTCTTCTATCCTCTGCCTTCCCTACATTTCCGGTCTTTCTAATCCCAACAATTCTCTCCGTCCCTTAGACATCAAGCTTACCTTCCGCCAGACTAACACTCTTCGCACTAATTTCGTTCATACCTCTCCTCCCTCTACAGATGTTCCTGGTGTCTACTCTATTTCTTGCTCCTCCTGTCCTCTTCAATACTTCGGAGAAACTGGTCGATCTCTTTCTGACAGACTTAGGGAGCACAAAAATAGTGTTAGGCTTGCCGACACTAACAATGCTCTTTTCTGTCACGTCAGAGATCATAGCCATCCTATTGACTGGTCTTCTGCTAAAACTGTCTTCCCTACTTCCAACTCGAACAGTCGCCGTCTATTTGAATCCTCTCTAATACACAACTTTCCTTGTATGAATCTTAGCCCTGGCTTCGTCTCTGTAGATGCCTTCCTCTCCCACTACATTGTAAAATGCTCCAAACTTCAGAACACCCGTGACTTAACCTGACTCCTCATTTTTTCTTTTTCTTTTTCTTCTTCTCCCTCTTCCCCTTTCCTCTTTCCTTTTTCTCCTCTAGGTTGTCTTTCTCTCTTCTGGCTCGTGTTTCTGTTCCTTCTTTATTTATTTCACCACTTCCCCTTTCACCCACCTCTGAGCGCTTGCTCTCCCTCTGTGGGCACCTAGCTCCCTTGCAGTGCTCCCCTTCCTTTGTATTTGACTGGCTCGTCCTCCTTATTCCCCACTACTACCACTACCACAACTACTACCTCTACTACTACTACTACTACTACTACTACTACTACTACTACTACTACTACCACCACCACCTCTTCCTGCCTATATATAGCCGTCCTGCTCCGCTTCTGGTTAGTGTGACTTTGTAAATGGTCCAAGTCGGACCGAAACGTCGTCGTAAGCTTCTCTCTTTTATGTGCGGGTTATTTGTGTATCGTTCCAGTCACGGTATTGTGTCTTTTTTTGTTATTTAAGTACAAAGTTATTACAGTGCAACATGCCAAAGTTCCTTGTATGCAGAGCATTATGAGCAGGCTTAAAATTAACTTAAGATTAACTAAGCAATGATATATTCAGTGGTAAATACATTATTGTAAACAGATAACAATTTAGCACAAATGAGTATTACAAAGACAGGTCATATGGTCATTTACTGTGTTGCTGAGCATTCAGTAGATTGGATTATTCTGTTAGATAATGTAATTAAAAAATAAAGTTTGATTGGGTCACAAGTTAGACATTTATGAGATACAATAATGAGAAACATTTACGAGATAAAATTTATGAGATACAATTATTCAGTATTTATTTAGTTGTGGGTGAGTAAGTGATTTTTGAGAAGACACTTGAATTTATAAACAGACAGTGTTTCTTTTATATTCACAGGTAATGAATTCCAGATTTTAGGGGCTTTTATGTGCATTGAGTTTTTGCATAGCGTGAGATGGACTCGAGGAACATCAAAGAGTGATCTGTGCCTTGTGTTATGGTCGTGTGTTCTGTTGAGGTTGGTAAGGAGACGTTTGAGAGGAGGGTTTATATCAGAATTAAGTGTTCTATGTATGTAGTAGGTGCAGTAATAAGTATGGATGTTTTGAATGGTGAGTACCTGGAGTTTACCTGGAGAGAGTTCCGGGGGTCAACGCCCCCGCTGCCCGGTCTGTGACCAGGCCTTCTGGTGGATCAGAACCTGATCAACCAGGCTGTTGCTGCTGGCTGCACGCAAACCAACGTACGAGCCACAGCCCGGCTGATCAGGAACTGACTTTAGGTTCTTGTCCAGTGCCAGCATGAAGACTGCCAGGGGTCTGTTGGTAATCCCCCTTATGTGTGCTGGGAGGCAGTTGAACAGTCTCGGGCCCCTGACACTTATTGTATGGTCTCTTAACGTGCTAGTGACACCCCTGCTTTTCACTGGGGGGATGGTGCATCGTCTGCCAAGTCTTTTGCTTTCGTAGTGAGTGATTTTCGTGTGCAAGTTCGGTACTAGTCCCCCTAGGATTTTCCAGGTGTATATAATCATATATCTCTCCCTCCTGCGTTCCAGGGAATACAGGTTTAGGAACCTCAAGCGCTCCCAGTAATTGAGGTGTTTTATCTCCGTTATGCGTGCCGTGAAAGTTCTCTGTACATTTTCTAGGTCGGCAATTTCACCTGCCTTGAAAGGTGCTGTTAGTGTGCAGCAATATTCCAGCCTAGATAGAACAAGTGACCTGAAGAGTGTCATCATGGGCTTTGCCTCCCTAGTTTTGAAGGTTCTCATTATCCATCCTGTCATTTTTCTAGCAGATGCGATTGATACAATGTTATGGTCCTTGAAGGTGAGATCCTCCGACATGATCACTCCCAGGTCTTTGACGTTGGTTTTCTGCTCTATTTTGTGGCTAGAATTTGTTTTGTACTCTGATGAAGATTTAATTTCCTCATGTTTACCATATCTGAGTAATTGAAATTTCTCATCGTTGAACTTCATATTGTTTTCTGCAGCCCACTGAAAGATTTGGTTGATGTCCGCCTGGAGCTTTGCAGTGTCTGCAATGGAAGACACTGTCATGCAGATTCGGGTGTCATCTGCAAAGGAAGACACGGTGCTGTGGCTGACATCCTTGTCTATGTCGGATATGAGGATGAGGAACAAGATGGGAGCGAGTACTGTGCCTTGTGGAACAGAGCTTTTCACCGTAGCTGCCTCGGACTTTACTCTGTTGACGACTACTCTCTGTGTTCTGTTAGTGAGGAAATTATAGATCCATCGACCGACTTTTCCTGTTATTCCTTTAGCACGCATTTTGTGCGCTATTACGCCATGGTCACACTTGTCGAAGGCTTTTGCAAAGTCTGTATATATTACATCTGCATTCTTTTTGTCTTCTAGTGCATTTAGGACCTTGTCGTAGTGATCCAATAGTTGAGACAGACAGACAGATATTCTGTACTATGACTTAACGTCATAAGGTAATAACTCAAAAGAGCACAGTATGTTACATACCGTAACCCTGCAAACTAAAACCCCCCCTTCCCCAGACAGAACCCCCCCCTTCCCCAGACAGAACCCCCCCTTCCCCAGACAGAACCCCCCCTATCTGAAAAGTACAACATAAAATTAGAACCAGAAGAGTGCACAATAAATTAAGTTAACCCTAACACATCTATAATGCTGTCCAAAAGTATAAATCTTCCAACACGTAAGAATATGAAGCATAAACTACAATGATACATCTGTTCCCAAAACTTAAAATGGTAAAGGTTATAACTGCCTCACGACTTACAAAACAAACTACAAGTGCAATAAGTACATTATGTAAATATGGAACAGTTTGATTTCTAACACTGGTTATAAAGAATTTCCTGTAGTCAAATTACATTAACAAGATCCGTCCACATCATAAACAGCAATCATTGTATTGAGATCCTAACCTTACAGAAAGAAAAAATCGTAAACCCTCACCATACATAATTTTTTTTTTTTTTCTTTTATTTTTTTTTTTTTTTTTATAATTTAAAAATATACAATACATTAAATAATCATAGGATTACCTATCATTACATTCATAGTAAGTATAATTACAATTGTCAATATATACGCTAAAACGGTTATAAATATTCGTCCATCCCCTATTCATTATGTACCTATCCTATGGTAACAAGAATATACAAATTCTTCGTTACCTTAATTAAAACCCTCTTATATACATTATAAACAAAGAGAAACTATTCATCAATAATATGCCTTAGTGTTTGATTTTATGTCAATAAAACCTTTGTAAAGACATTATACATAAACAAGTGCATATATAACAAAATATCCAAAAATGAACGATATGTAATGAAACTGGTATTCAATTTACTTGACAACTGCAAAGATACAAAAATATTCAGTACATTACACAAAGGGTTCCACTTAATAGCATGAGATAATTCTGAATTGCCAAACAAGTAACATTATGCAACATACACACACCACATTCTTATCACATATACACACACACATTATGAGAGATTATGTACACATAATACAAAATTGTTACCCTCTTATCTGGTCATATTCCAAAACATATATCCCAGGAGACCCCAAGCAGAACGTTACCAGGTATCATCCACATGGCTGTTACAAGGAAAATATAAAATGAAAAACTATATATATAAGTTGCTCAAGGTGCTTTTACATAACACCTGTCATGCAATTCACGAGTTTGCTTCACAAGAGACCCACTCTCTTAACCACGTCAATTTAAGAACAAAAATTAGTTTCCAAGCAATAGTATATATATTTGTTTGAATAAAACATCATCCAAACTAACGATCATACCTAGCATTTATACATTAAACCACACCCATACCAATCGTATGCCACCTTCACTCACACATATTCAAGAAGCCAGCCTCGTGTACCCTTTAAGGTATTAACTCCCATAAATCCCTGACCTTGAATCTGCAATATCCCTTTGAAAATAAGAAAAACCATCTGTTTCCCGTAATGTCTTTATTTCTCTGCTGTGTACCATAAAATATCGCTACCAGTACTCTGATTCTCTCCCTCACAGATAAATGCCTATATACCCATGACGTATATACAAAATCCGTCACTAAATATCCGATTGCATTCTGTACCGGTGTTTCGACCCGCCCCCACATCTAAACTTAAAGCTCTTAAGACACTAAAACCACCCCCACCCACCATTCTTAACACCTTACCAAACCACAACCTTACGTGTTCCAATCTCTTACAGAAATAAACTGCATGAAAGACCGTATCAGGATCTCCACACACACAACACAGCCTTCCCCTCCTGCACGCGCCTATTCGCTAAAACTTCCCTGGACGGCAGTATATTATGTAAAAATTTAAACATTATCTCCCTGACCTTGGCTCATAACCGTAACGCTTTTAAACGACCCCATATGTCCTTCCATGCATACATTGGATATATTCCCTCCACCTTAGCCACTACCTCCCTGCCCTCTACCAGTGCCAATTTGCCGATCTTGATCTTGCGTGGATCTTTTACATAAATTAACATCCTCAACATGTCCTCATATCTCTTTACATCCGTTCCGGTCAACCAACGTACCAAGTCCCGTCTTATCCAGGTCAAACCCGTGCCGGCCATTCTACCTTCTCTCAAGTAGCTATGCTTGACATACATGCCTAACATTCTATTATGCAGATTCATTAGCCCCAGGCCACCCCGGCCAACCGGAAGCGACACCACATCCCTCGTTAACCAATCACAACCTGAACCCCAAATATATCTATATACACGCGTTAACATACACTTTTCATCATATGGATGTAACGGATAAATACATGCCACATGCCACAACTTACTGAACCAAATCACATTCACCACAATTGCGCGCTGATGTATAGACAAGCCACCTTCCCTCAAACCTGTTAAACGACCTAAAACCCTCTCTACAGCCTCACTTGAATTCACCTTCCTCGCATCCTGTATGTTATCCCTATGCACAATCCCACACACCTTAATTTGATTTACTAAAGGCCAGCCTTCCCTCTGGCCTAATACCACACCCGCACAATCCCCCACCCCCATAAGCATTGATTTTTCCTTATTAACCGTCATTCCGGTTGCTTTCCCGAAACATTCCACCAATTCGCTCACTTTTCCTAAAACCTTGGCTCCACGAAATAAAACCGTAGTGTCGTCCACGTAACCTATAATTCCTGATTGTACCCCCACCCAACCTTGCTTGTCATCCTGTCGTACAATCCCCCTTATGGCTCTAAAAAACGGGTCCTGAATCAACGCAAAAAGAATTTGTGATATAGGACACCCCTGCCGCAATCCCCTATGCATCCTAACAACTTTTCCCAACCTACCGTTTACCTGCACCCTAAACGTAGCCTGCTCATACAAAACCTGTGCCCAACTAACAATTTCCTTTCCGAAACCTTGCCACTGCATAAACTTCCATAATGCATCTCTCTCCACGCAATCGTATGCAGCGTGCCAATCTAAAGCTAATATTCCACCCTTATTACCCCTCCTGCTTTCCTCAATGAACCTGCGAATAATTCCTTGTCCCACACACATAGATCGTCCTGGCACACCATATTGTCCCTCGTCCAGAACTCTCTCCAAAACCCGTTTTATCCTATTTCCTAATAATTTCGCAAATATTTTATAGTCACCACACATTAATGAAATTGCCCTATAATTATGTATATAATTCCCAGATTTTTTTTTCGGGACTAGAACAACCACCCCTGTTCTTTGTTGCTGTCCCATAATGCCACTATTTTTCATGGCATTAAATAATATCACCAAAAAATCGCGAATACAATCCCAATTGTCCTTGTAAAAATCACAAGGGATTCCGTCAATCCCCGGCGACTTCCCTACACTCATACCCTCCACAGCCAACCTAATCTCTTCTTCACTTATAGGTCCATTCAAAGCCAACCTGTCCATGTACTCTAGATTACAATGTACATATTCACCCATTTCTCCCAGCGCCCCCTTAGAAATCCCAGCATTTTTGTATTGTAATTCATACCATGCGTCTACAAAGGTATTCATAGCCTCCGTTGACCGAAGGACCTGCCCCCTACTAAAGTCTCCCAATGACTCCTGAAGCTCTAATCCCATTAATTTTGTCGCCTTACGGTGTCTGCCCTGCTCTCGCAAGACAAACGCCGAAGGACGGTCACCCCATAAAACCTCATCAATTCCACTTGCTATCCGCGCCGCATCAAAAATACGATTGTGAAAGTCTCTAATTAAGCGTTTTAAATTTTCGATTTCAACCACCGGATACACTACCCCACCCTTTGTATAACATGCTTGCAGTTGATTTTCAAGATAGTTCAAGAGCCCATACTGCATTCTCTTGTCTTCTTTTCCTTGCTGCTGATAAAAATTCCTCACCTTCACCTTACCGACAGTATCCCACCATTCGACTATATCAATTCCCTCCTGCCATTCAGCCCACCATCCTCTCCAAGCACTCACAAAATCTTCCCTCACACCTCTTTTGTGCATTAAACCCGCATTCAACTTCCAGAAACCTCTGTAACGCCTCGGTAATCCTACCCAGTCAACATTCGCCATAACATCTCTGTGATCGGAAAAGCTCACATTTAGCACACGTACACTCCTGACGCTGACACCTCTAGAAACGTATATGCGATCCAGTCTTACCGCATACTCCCTTCTAACGAACGTATGCATGACCCCACCCACCTCATCCTCCCCCCCCACATCCGTAACATTAACACTCCACAAAAGGTCCCCTAAATATCCTGAAAAAAAACTCTCCCTCTTGGTTCGACATCCTTGCGACGATCAATGCAATTCCAATCACCCCCAATAATCGTGACGACTGGCAGTGATCTTAAATGGTACACCAACACGTCCCTAAAAAACGCATTTTTTACACGCATGTCACCTTCCGCCGGTCCGTACACCCCCAGGAAGGCCACCCGTACCCCACCCCACACCCCATCAACCCTAACAACCCTCCCCTCCTCTCCCACCTCATATGTTTGCAAAAAAAATGGGCTAGCCTCTTCAACTAACACTGCTACACCACCTTTCAGTCTATTAGAACAGCCCATGTACAAAATATATTCAGGAATCAGCAATTCACCTAAAGATTTATAATTATGTTCTTGTAAGAATACAACATCGGGTACATAATTTTTTAACAAAACCTCCAAATACTTACGTTTTTCAACAGACTGTAACCCATTTATATTTAAAGTAAGACACTTGAACGTTTCATTGGAGGTTTACCCTTGGATACCTTGACATTCTTGGTTCCCTTGTGTGTATCTTCACTTCTTCCCCCCCCCTGTGTCGTTCTCCTTGACATGCTGAACACATGTAGATTTGCCCTTGTCTCTACGGGTCACATCGCACCATGCTTTGTTCCCCGACCGTTGTCCTGGTGTCAAAACATCTTGAGAGTCAGATATCACCGCCACTCTCTTACGAGAACTGCGGCCAGTATCCATCTCATCTTCAGAACTGTTGTTTCTATGAACTTCCACGACCACAACCTGATGTTCAGCAATATGCCCGGCGGATGCCCCGTCCTTCTCCTTCACACTTACATCCTCTAAACCACCGTGAAGCCCCTCAGATGTGGAAGCATCCAATAAAACATTCAGAACTTCTTGAATAGATTGCTCCACGTCAACCTGAGTATGAACGAGATCTTCCTCTGTCGTCGCCGATACCACGCCCACGTCCTCCACTGCACCAGGGAGGGTTAGACATATCGGCGATTCTTCAACCTCACCCTCTACCTCCTCACTCCACGATTTACGAGGCAATATATGTTGTTGTGTAGCAGCAGCATATGATCGCTGCTCCGGTGAAACATCAAACCGCCTTACTTCCGTCGTTTTATCACGTCTTGTAGGGCATTGCGCCGCCATATGGTCATACATCCCACAAAGCCTGCACGTATGCCTTTGTCCTGAGTAGGTAACGTACACTTGCGTACGAAAGTCCTCCATAACCACATACGACGGAATAGGGTGCTTGAGGGACATTTTCAGGGAGAAAGACCCCTCCAGCATACCAACTAGAGGACCATCATGCCACCGTCCCATAGTTGCCATATGAACCGTGCCATAGCGTGCAAAAACATTCCTCAAATCACTCTCGTCCGCCTCAAAAGGAACGTTTCGTACCTTGATCCAGGTGTAAAAACGGGAGACGTCGTGAAGGCGAACAGTGACACCAGGATTAAGGTTTTGATCACATCCTGATAAGTGGCAACCATATTTTCGTAAGTACTATTTTGTCTGAATTTGACAAAAAGCCTCGAATTGCCGTTCAAAGAGACACCATAAAGATCTTCATTATTGATACCATATGTATCTCGGAGTATCGCAGTAAGCAGTAGATGTGTATTCTGATTGTTGAACGAGCCTGTCACTAATTTTTTTTTTTTTATATTTTTATTTAAGGACACAGTATACAATCTACATGTTGTTATACATAAAACTTAAAAAAAAACTCAACACTGAGAAAAAACAAGCCTAACTAGGAATGAAACAGAAGAACCTACACCTGAGCATTCCTTAACAAAAAAAGCTACATAACAAAACCTGTTACACTTATACATATTTTGTACAAAACTTATATACAAAACATTAAGTATACACCAAAACATTTCTCATACAATTATTTTGTATAGTACACCCCTCAAGGAAGGGTCCTTGATGTAGGTGAGGGGCTCTTGATTTAGGGAATTGGATCTGTGCCCAGTTCCCCGAATTAAGCCTGAATGCCTTCCACACCCCCCCAGGCGCTGTATAATCCTCCGGGTTTAGCGCTTCCCCTTGATTATAATAATAATAATAATAATGTATAGTAACGTCTGTTCAACTGCCTCCCAGCACACATAAGGGGGATTACCAACAGACCCCTGGCAGTCTTCAAGCTGGCACTGGACAAGCACCTAAAGTCAGTTCCGGATCAGCCGGGCTGTGGCTCGTATGTTGGTTTGCGTGCAGCCAGCAGCAACAGCCTGGTTGATCAGGCTCTGATCCACCAGGAGGCCTGGTCTCAGACCGGGCCGCGGGGGCGTTGACCCCCGGAACTCTCTCCAGGTAAACTCCAGGTCCAGGTAACGTATTATGTACATAGATTCTCGAAAAACTAAAACCTCCTGACAATGTTGTCGAGGAGACAACATATAACCCCATATAACCCAAAAACACATCATATTGAACTTTGCATACTCTAGAATAAATGATAAATAAGAAAAAAATTTCTAAGATGTGTGCCTCCTCCCATCACCCACCAGGTACACAGTATGAACAGGTGAAATATACCCTTAATCCGTGTGTATATACGTTCCTACCTCATTAACTTCCCAATAGGAAGGAATACTGAATAGGGCAATGTACAATGCCCACTCTCGTACACAGAACATCTAACATTGACAAAGTTAAATATACAGGAAATACATGAGCCTGATGCACGCAGGCACCTCGCCCGTACTACAGTTGTTAAATAGGATAGGAATCCTAACAATAGTCTCTGGGGCAACAAAAACAAACTCCGCCTCTTTTACAACACAAATAATTCTTCGCTCATTATTTCCTGAAAAATTTTGTTTGGTCCGTCTTTGAAAAGTATCGAAAGGACGCCTTGGCGAACCCACAAAATCAAGAAAATCTTACCAAAAACCTCCACCTCTCTCACAGAAGCCGCATTTCAATAACCGAACACCCCACCCACACACACAGACTCTCACACAGACATGCACACAGACACACACCACACACACACACACCACATGCAACAATGCACACACTCAATGCACACACTCAACACACACACTCAACACACACTCAACACACACACTCAACACACACACTCAACACACACACTCAACACACACACTCAACACACACACTCAACACACACACTCAACACACACACACACACACACACACAAAGGCCTTCACACAGACAGGCCTTACATCATGTTATCTCACATACACCACTGGAGCATCCACCATCTCTTCTCTTCCTTACTACAATCATCTCCAAGTACTCATCACTCACCTCCGGAAGCCAACCCCTTGCTGCCTTTCCCCGGCACCAACTGTAGTAGTCGTGCCACAGTCAGTCCCCGATAACTCTCCGGAAAAAGAGCAACCCACTGACCCCCATATAAGCTCCTATTCCTACCCACCGACCTATAAAAACTCGCCGCTAAGGCCTTGATCCTGACATTACCCCCCACCTCCCTCATTCCCCAAGAAACATACAAAAAATCAACCATTATATACCTTAACGCCCTCGCTACCTCATGAGACACTCCTCCCACGTCTAAAAGTAAAGCCCTAAGGACCCCCACCCTTCCCCCTTCCAATAATCCAAAAACACCCCTCAACCACACCCTTACATTTTCCAAAAAAGGACAAAAGTACACCACATGGAAAGCATTTTCCACGTCACCACAATGCACACATGAAGCATCACTCACATATCCCATCTGCCTCAACACCTGTTTTGATGCCAATGTCCCCATGAGGAATCTGTATACCACTTCTCTCACCCTTGCTGGCATTCTTAGCTTTCGAAATTCCTCCCATATTACCCTCCAATTATATGTGGGGAAGACAGCCACCCCTTGCATCGTCTCCCGATGATACTCTACTCCCACCAGCCTCCCTATTCGCAAATGACGCACATCTCGCACTCTTAACATATACCTCAACATATCCTCACACACCTCCAGGTCCCTCCCACTCCACCAACAACGTAAGTCCCGCATCACCCCCCCCACACGCCGCCCCCAGACCCCCCCGCACTGAGGTATCTCACCTTGACGTATATTGCCCTCACCCTGGGCCCCAATGCCAACAAACCCAATCCTCCCTGACACACCCCAGTCATTACTACATCACGTCCCAACCACGCCCTCCCATAACCCTATATATACCTTAATGCCCTCCTCTGTATGTCTGTTACATCACAATTTCTCAAGGGATATACTGCTGCCACTCCCCAAACCTTACTGTATACCAACGAATTCACAATCACAGCCCTTTGGTGCAACGTAACATCTCTGGCCCGAAGGCCACGTAGCCTACCCACTGCCCTGTCCCTAACTGCCTCTGAATTAATCTTTCTACTTTCCTGCCTGTCTGCTGTGTACCAAATCCCACAAATCTTAATCCATTCTACTACATTCCATCCAAACCCCTGACCCAATCTCCCACCTACCCAGGTGCCCACCTCTAACAACATCGACTTGCTTTTGTTTACCCTCATTCCTGTTACGGCCCCAAACTTCTCGATGACTCTACCCACCCTTGAAAAATCCTCCCTTCCACTAAGTAAGATCGTCATATCATCAACGTAACCAACAACCCCCCCGTCATTCCCCTCAACCCCCTCCCCACACAACTCTCGGTCTACAAGCTCATAAAATGGGTTCTGAACGCAAGCAAATAATAGCTGTGAAAGTGGGCAACCCTGCCGCAAACCCCTCTCCATACTAATCCCAGAACCCAACATACCATTCACCTGCACAAGCATGATCGCCCCCGCATACAATGCATCCACCCACCCTACCACCCTGGCACCAAAACCCAAATCACACAAACTCTCACGCAAAAACACCCTGTCCACACAATCATACGCATTCTCCCAATCAACCCCTAGAACCCCCCCTCCACAGCCCTCTAAGAAATCCCTTATGCGCCCGTGTCCATCCCACATACTCCTCCCTGGAATCCCAAACTGACCTCTGTGTAAAAGCGCTCCGAGGACTGCCTTCATTCTATTCCCTAGAATCTTTGCGAATACCTTATAGTCTGTGCACATTAAGGAAATTGCCCGGAAAGCACTCAGTGCCCGCTCCCCTTCCTTCTTTGGTACTAATACGACTATGCCTGTACGTTGTGACTCACCCATTCTCTTTCCATCTAGCATATTTTTCAAAACCCCAACTAAACAATGCCTCATGCACCCCCAATGAGCCCTATGAACGTCAATAGGCAAACCATCAATGCCTGGCACCTTACCCGTATTCATGCTGAAGACCACATCTGCCACCTCAGCCTCACTAATCTCAGCCTCCAACCCCACCCTATCCTTTTCTCCTATAGCCTTATGAACCCCCCTACCGAAAGACGCCTGCCTGGCGCCCCGCCTCCCACCCTCTCTCCATTTTCTCCTGAGCCATTCACCTGCATAAATGCTCATACTCTCAGTGGAGATGAGAACCTCACCTTCCGGGTAATCCCCCACTCCTGCACTAGTCTCTAACTGCAATAACGTGGTCACTCTCCTACGCTCCCTAAACTTGCGCAGCACATACCCAGTCGGTTTATCCCCCCACAACACATCGTCCAAACCTGAATGAAAACGTATCACGTCAAAACATTCATTATGAATCTCCTCAATCCTACCTCGAAGCAGTGCTATATCTTCCCCCTCCCCACCCCCCCTCCCGTAACATGCCTGCAACTGTCCATCCAAATAATTCTGCAAACCATATCTCCATCTCGCTTCCTCATGGCCCTTGACTCTATAAAAATTCGCGATCCCAGGTTTCGCCCGCATCTCCCACCATTCTACAAGCTCCATAGCCCGATCCCTATCTCCCCAAAACCCATTCCACCACTCATCAAATCCCCTTCCCCCCCTGCCCCCCGAGCAGCCGCACATTCAACTTTCAATAGCCGGGGTAAATCTGCATGGCACCTTCCCACGACAGATCCACTATCACTGCCCTATGGTCCGAGAAACCCACATCAAAAGTCTGCACCCTCCCGACCTCCAAACCCTTCATGACATAAATCCTGTCTAGTCTTGCAGCATACCCCTTGGGAATGAACGTGTGCTCCACCATATAACCTCCTCCCCCTGCAGCATCTACGACACCCACGTCCCTCAACACATCCCTCAGAACACGTAATACACAACCCGCCCCCCTCGGTTCAACATCCTGGCCCCGAATTACACAATTCCAATCCCCACCAATAATCGTGATGGCAGGCAATCCCCGCAGATGGTACAATAAGTCTTCCCTCACAAAATCCGCTTTTACTCGTGTATTGCTCGACGCCGGCACATACACTCCTATGAAACATGCCCTTCTATCACCCCATACACCATCTACCTGCACAACCCTCCCCCCTGCCTCCTCCCAACCCGTGACACACAACTGCCAAGCACAACTAACGTACAACTTATACCCATGCAACATCAACTCACTACCAGTCTTATGATTGTGTTCCTGCAAGAAAACCACATCCACCTGGAACCTACGTAAGAACCATACTAACCACACAGTTTTGATCTCAGCCTTGAAACCGTTCACATTTAGCGTGACACACCTGAAATTTATAAGAACGGCGGCTTCCCTCTATGCCTCTGTGGCTTGCCCACCATCCCTTTACCTGTGTGTTGACCCGACGCCTCACCAGACTTTCCCCTGGCTCCCTCCCCACCTTTTCCCCTTTCACTACAGAAATCAGGATCCACTAGATCCTTTTGGTCCAGCAACTCCTCATCTTTTGCCCAAGCTTTTTTGCCCGGCCTCTGCCCCGGCGTGAGTAACTCCTCAGCCTCAACCGTGCCAGCAGGCCTTTTTCTAGAACCACTACCCACACACATGTCTTCATCCGACAACTGCTCCTGATGGACCTCCACCTCCACCACTTGCTCTAAGCGAGTTCCACACAATGTTTGTACCACAGACTGCTGATCCTCCCTCACATCAGCCTCGGCAGCACTTAAGGTGGAGGTCCCCGACCCGTCCAAAAAACCTCTCAACACGTCCTCCAGTAAATCTTCCTGAGGACCATCTTTCCTTCCTGATGGAGCCCCCGACGGTCCTGTCTGCTCCCCCGAGCCTACCGGGAGTGTAACACAGGTACCGACCGTCGGTACTTCCCGATCAACCTCTTCACTCAACGACCACTCGTCCCTGCTTCCTCCTCTCCCAACTCAGGCATCAACTCACAAGGCCGCTGCTCCACTGCCAACGTACCAGGTGCCCTGGTAGGCTGCCTCCTAGGACACTGTGCTGCCATATGGTCGTAGGAGCTACATAATCGACATGTCCTTCTCTGGCCAGCATAGTGTACAAAGACCTGTGTCCTGGAATCCACTAGCATGACGTAGGATGGTATAGGCCTAGCCAACGTCATTTTGAGGGTATAAGAACCCTCAGGTCGTCCCTCATATGGCCCATCTTTCCATACTCCCATCGTAGCCGAATGAACTTTACCATAACTGTTGAAGACCTCCTGTATACTACACGCAGTCGCCTCGAAAGGGACGTTTCTCACCTTCACCCACGTATAGTACCTAGATACGTCGTGCAAGACGACGTCCACTGCCGAATTCACAGTCACCTTCCTCTCCTGGTACTCGTCAACAAGTCTGTCGTAGACGCCGGTACGATTCAGTTTCAGGAATACTCTGGTCATCCCATTTAAGGCTACACCATATACTTCATCGTTGGGGACACCATAGACGTCTCTGATGATAGCGGGTAGCAATGTATTCATCGTGTCTCCAGTGAGTGTGCCACGTACCAGCTGTATACAAACAGTGTTGATCCGCTGACCCACTCGATACGCCATTTTGCCTTCCAGTTGCTAAAGGTCACCACCAGAGGGCAGGTGTAGCTACTAGGCGTGCGTCCTCTCTCCCCGGAGGTCGAGAGACGAATGTCCCCTGTCACTAATTGAAGGCAGATGGTGTTGACTCGCCTACATGCACCTTCCGCCATTGTGAGTGCACTGAGGAAAACTGCGCAGCAATCAACAGAGTCAGGAGCTACTGCGCAGCCTGTCCGTACGGCCCAAGAGCGATACGAACAATGAATTGGAAAAGTTATGGGATGTTCGCCTCTGCATTTAGGCTCCCGACTGGGAAGATTAAGAAGCTTCTAGACATAAACATAAATAACCCTTAATGATGAATGGGATCACTGTAGTCTGTGAATATATGGTTTAGAAAGCCGACAAGTTGATAAATGAGAAACTTGTGCAACATTTGGTTATCTTTATTTTGGAAATGCTTTGCCAGCCAGAGGCTTCTTCGGTTCAATGAAAAGAAAGGTGGAAGATAAGGAGGAGTTTGAGGTAATCAGATCTTCAGCCTGGAGTCGATGTGTTCAGTCCGTCAGTCTTGATGGACTGAACACAAATGTTGCATAAGTGCCTCATATATTACCGTAGTCTAGTTTATGTAAGACTGAATGAGGGTGAAGAAGGGTGTGTCTATCAGCCCCCCACCAACAAAGATGGACCAGAGTTTTAAGATGTTCAAACAAATACGACAATCAGCTTTCAGGACACTGGGAGATCCAACAGAAAGCCGAAAAATCCGACTGTATCCTGTTTAGTGATACAGGAGTCAAACTGGTATGGAATGGTATGAGGGATAACTGGGCGTCTGGTGAAAGGAATCTGGTGTGTTTTAGCAACAGAAAATTTAAACCAATGAGTAGTGGCCCAACTGACCACTACAAGGCAACACTCAGTACCAGCACCAGCTATAGCAAAATCCTCAACATAGAGAGACGACCAAACAGTAGGAGGCAGAACAGAGGCAAGGTCCTTCATGGCGAGCAGGAAGAAGGTAGTGCTAAGAACACAGCTTTAAAATACGCCTTCAACCTGGTCAAAGTCAGGGGGAGGGGAGGTAAGCGAAGTTATTATTTACCCAGATATGGAAGTCTCTCTCTGATAAGAAATCTTTAAGGAAAAGTGGCAAACCGCCTCGAAGGCCTCATGAGCTTGGGCTAAAATGCCATAACGATATAAGCTGGGAAGATAGACTAAGCAACACAGACCCCAACTTATGCCTAGAACAGATTAACTCTGTGGCACTCGATGTATGCTTGTTGTATCTTGGAGATTGGTCATCCTGTAATATTTAACTATTGTAAGAGAATATGATTATCACTTAATATTATAGCGCGAAAGTCCCCGTTTATAGCTAAAATAGAGACTTTCGGCGTTATGTTATTATCTGCCAATGTATGAAATATACCATGGTATTATCACTATTATTATTATCGATATTGATGATTTTTAGCTATGATTATCATTATTATTATTATTGTTAGGTAGGATTTCTTATGCATATAGAACAACAGACATAGCCCCACTCCACAAAGGGGGCAGTAAAGCAACAGCAAAGAACTACAGACCAATAGCACTAACATCCCATATCATAAAAATCTTTGAAAGGGTCCTAAGAAGCAAGATCACCACCCATCTAGAAACCCATCAGTTACACAACCCAGGGCAACATGGGTTTAGAACAGGTCGCTCCTGTCTGTCTCAACTATTCGATCACTACGACAAGGTCCTAAATGCACTAGAAGACAAAAAGAATGCAGATGTAATATATACAGACTTTGCAAAAGCCTTCGACAAGTGTGACCATGGCGTAGTAGCGCACAAAATGCGTGCTAAAGGAATAACAGGAAAAGTCGGTCGATGGATCTATAATTTCCTCACTAACAGAACACAGAGAGTAGTCGTCAACAGAGTAAAGTCCGAGGCAGCTACGGTGAAAAGCTCTGTTCCACAAGGCACAGTACTCGCTCCCATCTTGTTCCTCATCCTCATATCCGACATAGACAAGGATGTCAGCCACAGTACCGTGTCTTCCTTTGCAGATGACACCCGAATCTGCATGACAGTGTCTTCCATTGCAGACACTGCAAGGCTCCAGGCGGACATCAACCAAATCTTTCAGTGGGCTGCAGAAAACAATATGAAGTTCAACGATGAGAAATTTCATTTACTCAGATATGGTAAACATAAGGAAATTAAATCTTCATCAGAGTACAAAACAAATTCTGGCCACAAAATAGAGCGAAACACCAACGTCAAAGACCTGGGAGTGATCATGTCGGAGGATCTCACCTTCAAGGACCATAACATTGTATCAATCGCATCTGCTAGAAAAATAACAGGATGGATAATGAGACCCTTCAAAACTAGGGAGGCCAAGCCCATGATGACACTCTTCAGGTCACTTGTTCTATCTAGGCTGGAATATTGCTGCACACTAACAGCACCTTTCAAGGCAGGTGAAATTGCCGACCTAGAAAATGTACAGAGAACTTTCACGGCGCGCATAACGGAGATAAAACACCTCAATTACTGGGAGCGCTTGAGGTTCCTAAACCTGTATTCCCTGGAACGCAGGAGGGAGAGATACATGATTATATACACCTGGAAAATCCTAGAGGGACTAGTACCGAACTTGCACACGAAAATCACTCACTACGAAAGCAAAAGACTTGGCAGACGATGCACCATCCCCCCAATGAAAAGCAGGGGTGTCACTAGCACGTTAAGAGACCATACAATAAGTGTCAGGGGCCCGAGACTGTTCAACTGCCTCCCAGCACACATAAGGGGGATTACCAACAGACCCCTGGCAGTCTTCAAGCTGGCACTGGACAAGCACCTAAAGTCAGTTCCTGATCAGCCGGGCTGTGGCTCGTACGTTGGTTTGCGTGCAGCCAGCAGTAACAGCCTGGTTGATCAGGCTCTGATCCACCAGGAGGCCTGGTCACAGACCAGGCCGCGGGGGCGTTGACCCCCGGAACTCTCTCCAGGTAAACTCCAGGTACAAAAGTCTCGGAACCATCAGGTAAATTGTTCAATTGTTTGTCCGGCTTACTGACATTTGGGTCACGCGATTCAACCTGATGACGGGTCAACAGACTGGCAGGGAGTCAGTCCGCTCCCTATTCTAGCCTTGACTACTGATCGTACATTGGTTCTCTCTTAGGTGTATACAGTTTGAATGGGTTTGAGAATTCAGCTTTAGAGCTGACTCATAGTTTGTTCCTCATTGCTCTGAAGATTGTTTTGATATTTATATTGTTGGTCATTTCAGCAATCCTTAGAAATACGTCTTCTCAGACAAACTCTTGCTTTCTGCCTCCTTTACGGCCGGTTTACACTGTCTTAACAAAACAAAGATGTAGATGTTAGTGAAGACTTAATTTCAGGAAGAAAAATTAATTTTCCTTCTTGATGTGATATTTCCATAATTTTTGAACTAAATATTATATATATATATATATATATATATATATATATATATATATATATATATATATATATATATATATATATATATTTCTTGTAAATTTATTGTACATAAAGTATTAAGATATAATATTAGGTACAGAGAGAAAATAAAGTATTATATTTAAATACTTTAATAAATTTGAATATTATTCTATGGAGTTTCTCAAACGAAATTAATTCCCCTAGACTCTAAAATATCTTTAACTAACTCTGATCCAATATCTTGTTGCCTAAGAAGAAAATGGTAACAGACCACACTCTGAAGTTCTTTATAAAAATTCTTATTCGCAACAAATGGGGGCCTGTCCAGGATCTCTATTGTTCTAAGACATTGATCAAAAGAACCATATTAAAGCTATATACTAGGAATTTATCTTCTCTAGTTAATTTCAAAATTTTGATCATGGAAGATCATATTAAACATTTATTTGAAGACTTAACATTGTCAAAGCTGGACTCCTTGAAACTTCAAATGTGCTGGCAGATAGTCCGTAAACTGGGAGTACCATATGATAGACATTACACAGCCAGTACCGTAAGGGCAATAATTAGAAACAAATTTTTCCTGGGGCCCTTTATCATGTAGCGGAAGATTCTGACTCTGAAAGTTTAGTTTCTCAATTAGGCTACCAGTCGAGATTTGAAGAATTAGAAGAACAATTTCAAGGAGTTAATCTTGAAACTGAACCTGATAGATCAGGTCCTGCTTTGTCTTCTAGTCAAGCAGATGAAGTATCGCAGAGTGCAGCCGCTGTTCTGCATTCGCCCGTTACTGAAGGAATTCCTATTAATGCTCAGTCTGTCACTCAACAGGGTGCACGTCCAAAGGAAAATTCATGTACCGCCAGTTCATTTCCTTCCCTTTCGATACCGTCGGGGCATATTTCTCAAAGTCAGTTTGAGAAATTAGAGCAACTATTGATTTTACAGACTGCTCAAACTGAGGCTCAACGTAAATTGAATGAAGAAGACTTCCAAAGGGAAACTCTCCGTTATATAAGACAACAACAAGGTAATGTGATCGAAAGATGTACTGAATCCTCAAACGATGCTTTCAATATACAGAAAGCCGCATCTATGGTTCCAAGGTTTAATGAGAGATTTAGATACTCATTTTGAAGTCTTTGAGAATCAGGCACGTGCTATGCACTGGCCCCGACAACACTGGGCAGCCTTATTACATACTTCATTGTCTGGTAAAGCTCAAAGTTCTACGGCTACGTTACCTTTTGAGAAGTATGTGAATTATGATTCCATTAAGAAGGCTATCCTCGAGGCTTATGATCTCCTCCCAGTAAGTTATCAAAAAACCTTTAGAGCATTAAAACGCCAGCCAACTCAGTCGTATGTGGATTTTGCACGTGAAAAGAAAATCGCTTTTGAGAGATGGTGTAGAGCTTCTAACTGTAAATCTATGGAAAGTCTTTCCCAGTTGATTCTGCATGAGGATTTCTATAATAATTTACCAGAAGACTTGCATAGGTATTTGATTGGTTGCCCCGTAGTAAATATACTAGAAACAGCCTCACTCGCCGATAATTATGAGATATCTCAGTAATTGATTGGCGAAAGAAAAAGTAAGGAAACAGTGACTAAATATGCCCCTAAGAAAGGACGAGCTAACCTTACGGAGATACGTCACATACAGAATCCTTGCCCTACCTCCTATTTTGCCTCCACACCGATTAATGATAAATTTAGATCTAACTCTAGGAAAAGTTCAAGACCACTAAGGCATAACAGTGAATTGAACTGCACTTATTTTAATAAAAAAAAGGGCATATAAGGAAACAGTTATTTTTTTTTATATTTTTATTTAAAACAGAGCAAATACAATAATGTATAAGAGTATAAAATTAAAAACCATACTAGATATTACAAAACCTCTAGTACACAATCCCGGTACATTTTAAGAACACCATAGATCATGGCCATATTACAACCATATACATAACCCACAACCATATACATAACCTACAAACCCTCCTTTTATAATAATCATTATTGCCAGTGCAGACACAGCTGACACTTCTACCCCCCCCCCCTCCCCGTATGTACAGTCCCCGTTCTAAATAACATACATTGAATTATCCTAATGAATGGTCATACACTGACCTCATCAAAACCTTAATGAGTATTTACCTAAGAGTTGGTAGTGCATGAACAAGACACAACATAAATTTACAGACTAAAACAGTTATGAAACATTACATTCCTATACACATACACTGTAATAATAAGAAGAATATACACCACCAATATAATATCAAATATTAATGTTAACCATGAATTTTTTTTTTTTTTTTTTTTTTTTATTTTTATTAGAAACCTTACAAAAGTACAAAGGATGCATAATAAAGTACAGGAATACAAAACATTCTTTTGTTCTACTAGTACCAGGTTATTCCTTGCGGGAACAAGTATTATAACATCTTGTTATAGCAAACAATACACGCTAAGACAAACCTCACTAAAGTTTATCAGTCATTAATAGTTGCCGCCAAGCCATTGTACCCAAAGAAAACACACCAAAAAGAAACTTTACATAGTTTAACAATATAAAATGAATACCTGACATGTCCTATTACAACAAAAACATCATACAAATGTACAACATCACAAGATTAACCAAAACTACCATAACCTCTACAAAACAAAACAAAACCCTAACATACCCGCTATGACAGGGTACAGATTATTGGTTAAGTTATGGTACATTAGATCCTAACCAATAGGAACCCGGAAGGAACATATGATTCCTTACACAATAACCATAGAGAAACAGTATTTTACTATTATTAATATGTTAACCCTCTAATACAATAATGTTGATACAGAAAACAGAACAACATGCATGTAAAATACAATAATAAAAGAATCCAAAACAAGTATTTATAACAAACCTCGGCACATTAAAGGGTTTATAACCAAACCCTATACATAATTATACCTCCCACATATGTATATAAACCGAAAATCTTGTCCACAAGACTTTGTTGGTTTAACCCCATAAAAACCTGGTATAGACCCAAAACCTATACATACACTTAAGTTTTTTCACATAGAACCTTCATCTGACAATAAAAGTTAAACATAAGACTAGAGAAGTAATAAGGATAAGGCTGCTGTAATTTGCCAGTCCCAAAAGAACTGACACATATCTCAGAAAATTTTGTGTTGATACCAACGTGCCAATCTAATTACTTAAAAACGAGATCCTAAGGGCTCGGTATCCTGGCTTTCAAGGAAATTTTAAACCCAGTGAACATAACCATCAGGCTTAGAAATGTAACCCTGGAAACCACACTTATATCTCACTATGACAAACATTCTCGTGAAACATGGCGTACCATCCATACCTAATTCTCACTACCTTCCTCTTACACACTACATCAGTTCCAGAGAAAACCAAAAACAACCCCCCCCCCTTTACATCCCCCCATAAGGAGACCACTCCTTTGTCCATCCTCAGGGACCCCGCCTAAGGGAACACACAGTGAGGTTCCTATAACCTTCCGGGAAACTTTTTTCCCAGGACGCCCCATAAACCAGCATATTCCTACACTTCGTCCTATAGAATCTAGCCGCCAACGCTTTTATCCTCATATCACCCCTTAATCCCCTCATTCCCCATGAAATGTCCAGATAATCCACTATGATATACATTATAGCCCTTCCAACATCCCTAGGGACTCCCCTTACATCTAGTAGTAAAGCCCTTAAAAGCGGCAAACGACCCCCCCCAACAGTCTGATAACCCCACCCATCCATGATCTCACCCCCTCCAAGGAGGTACAAAAGAAGACCACATGAAACGCCATTTCAACATCACCACAAAACTGACAAAAAGCCTCTTCCACAAACCCCATACTACGTAACACCTCCTTGGAAGCCAGAATCCCCATGATAAACCTATATACTAATTCTCTTACTCTAGCCGGTATCCGAAGCTTACTAAAATCTTTCCAAATAACCCCCCAATCATACGTTGGATACACGGCTACCCCTTGCATAATTCCTTGACCTTTCACTACCCTCACCAACCGTTTCACTTTGATTTTATCCACCTGTTGCACTGTCAATAAAAATCTCAACATATCTTCACAAACCCTCAATTCCTTCCCACTCCACCATTTACGTGCCTCCTCCATAACTCTTCCTACTTTAGCGCCCCTCACACCCCCTTCCCTCATATACCTCCACTTGATATATACAGCCATTACTCTCAGTCCTAAAGGCAACAAACCTAAACCCCCTCTCCGAACATCCGTCATAACTACCTCCTTACTTAACTATGCCCTCCCAGATCCCCACACAAACTTCAGCACCCTCCTCTGCATTTCCACAATATCTCATACCTCTAATGGAAAAACCTCTGCCACCCCCCATACCTTGCTATAGACAAGTGAATTTACCACCACTACCCTCTGATGTAAAGCTAAGTCCCTCACACTTCAACCTCCTAGTCTACTTAAAACCTTACCCGTGACAGACTCCGAGTTTACCCTTCTGCATGCCTGCTCTTCCGCCAAATACCATATCCCACATACCTTGATTCTGTCAACCACTGTCCATCCTAACCCCATCCCCAAGCCCCCCCCCCTATCCAATTACCGACCTCCAGTAACCTTGATTTCACCGTATTAACTCTCATTCTGGTAATCATACCAAACATCTGAATTACTCTACCCACCCTCCTTAACTCCTCCTTACCCCTTAGCAAAACAGTAGTATCATCCACATACCCAACGATGCCCCCTTTGCACCCCCCTTCCATCTCCTGATTGTTCATCACCCTCTCAACAGACTCATAAAAAGGATTCTGCACACACGCAAAGAGCAGCTGTGACATCGGACAGCCCTGCCTCAAACCTCTCTCCATTGGTACACTTTCACCCAACCTCCCATTGACCTGTACCCTCACCTCTGCCCCATCATACAGGGTGTTCACCCACCTCACTACCCCCTCCCGAAACCCCAACCTCTCTAAGCATACCCCTAAGAAATCTCTGTCCACGCAATCATAAGCATTCACCCAATCTAAACCTAGTATTCCCCCTCCCGTACATCTCTCTAGAAAATCCCTAATCAAACCATGTCCATCCCTCATCCTTCTTCCCGGAATTCCCAACTGTCCCCTATGTAACACTAAACCCAACACTTTCCTCATTCTGTTGCCCAAAACCTTAGCAAAAATCTTGTAATCCGAGCACATTAACGTAATCGCACGGTAATCATTCAAAACTCGGCATTCCTTCTTTTTGGGCACTAAAACCGTGACACCCGTTCTTTGTGATTTCCCCATCCTCCCACTACTTAACATACAACTCAAAACCCCCACCAGACAATGCCGTACACTCCCCCAATGATACCTATAAAAATCGTTTGGTATTCTGTCTATGCCTGGGGTTTTACCCTGGCACATCCCAAAAACTGCCTCCTCCACCTCCTCTACATTAATACTACCCTAGATTCTGTCACTGTCCTGCTCACTTAATACCCTATTAAACCCTTCATCCCCAAACCGTCCCTCACCCACTCCCCCGCCAACCCTCCTCCACTTCTCCCTAAACCAAAAATCTGCATACAAACTAATATTTTCCGTGGTGGATAGGCCTTGACCCACCTCAAAGCCACCCTCTCCCTGTACCTGCCTCAATATACGCCAAGGTGGACTTCGCCTGCCGTTCCTTAAACCTCCTTAATACAAAACCCGATGGCCTATCATCCTCCAACCCTGCCCTAACTCGAATTGCCTCAAATTTTTCATTGTGAATTTCCGCCAACCTATTTCGCAAACGTTCCATGTCCTCACTCCGCCCCACCCGTTCCTCTGCATAACAGTCATTTAACTGACCCTCAAGATAATTTTGTAGGCCATAGCTCCACCTCGCCAACTCCTTACCCCGTACTTTAAAAAATTTCGCGATTTCAACTTTAGCCCTCATTTCCCACCAATCCAGCAAATCCATTTCCATATTCCTAGTCTCCCAAAAGGATTTCCACCAATCTTCAAACCCTGTAGGGTCACCCTCGTCCCTAAGTAGCCTCACATTTAATTTCCAGTATCCTGCATAAACTCTCACTATGCCATCTACCCTCAAATCTGCTATAACAGCACGATGATCAGAAAAACCCACATCGATAGTCCTCACCCTCTCCACACCTATGCCCTGCCTAACATAAATCCTATCTAACCGTGCCTCATATCCCCTACGAATAAAAGTGTGCTCCACTCCATATCCCCTACTTCCCACCACATCTACCACTCCAACATCTCGCAAAACATCCCGCAGAACCCCCAAAACACAACCCGCCCCCCCCGGAACCACATCACCATTCCTAATGACACAATTCCAATCCCCACCAATCACCGTAAAAGCAGGTAAACCTCTCAAGTGATATACCAGAACCTCGCGTACAAAATCCACCTTCACTCTAGTGTTACTAGTTGCTGGCATGTACACACCTACAAAACTAACCCTCCTGGCCCCCCAAAACCCATCCACCCTGACAACCCTCCCACCCCCCCCTCCTCCCAACCCAGGATATGCAAAGGACTGGTCTCCTTTACCGCCACAGCCACACCTCCTTTCAACCTCAAAGCATCACATGTAAACAACCTATAACCTTTCAACAACAACTCACATCCTAACCTATGGTTATGTTCCTGCAAAAAACAGACATCAATACTAAATCTCCTCAAAACCCACTCTAACCATACCCTCTTGACCTCGGTTTTAAGACCGTTTACATTGAAAGTTACACACCTGAATTTTACAAGAATGGCGGCTTACCCCTGTGCCGCTGAGGCTTACTTGGTCCTCCTTTCATAGGTCTCGGTTCTTAGTAAGTAAGTAAGTAAGTTTATTCAGGTATACACAAATACAGTTACATAGAATTATCATACATAGCAGCATATGTGTAGAGAACCTAGGATAACCCAAAAAAGTCAGACAGAGTGACTTATTTCCATTCTCTATCAATCCCTCGTTCCTGCCCTCCAACCCCTCCCTGTCCCTTCCCACCTAGCTTCCCATTGCCCCCCCCCCTCCTCCCGGACTTGCCTTTGCTACAACAGCTGCCCACATCTTCTTCCCAGGCCTCTGCGCTGGTGTGAGGACTTCGTCCATGTCTGATGCCCCCGCTGATCTCTTGCGGGAGCTACCCTCTACACACATTTCTTCTGCAACCACATCTTCTTGATGGACCTCCACCACCACATTGCTCTCCGTTCGAACCTCACTCAAGTCTTCCTTACCCTGCTTCTGTTCATCCATCACCTTGTCATCACCTGACCTCACATCACTTTCCACACCATGCTCCGACTCTTCCAAAAAATCCTTCAGCACAGCCTCCAAAATCCCGTCCTGAGCTGACTCTGCAGTACCTAACGGTCTGTCTGACAGCGATATTCCCTCATCCCCCCGTTTCCACTGGTAGTGTAACACACGTCTCCAAAACCACCTCTGCCCTGTCGACCTCCTCACTCCATAGGCCTGTACCCCGGCTTTCCACTTCACCCGTCATAACATCCGCGGCTTCTAATGGCGTATCCATAGAAGCTGTCTCCTGATGCCTAGGGCCCTGTCTCCTGGGGCATTGTGCCACCATGTGCTCATAAGAGTCACATAAACGGCACGTCTTCCTCTGCCCCGCATAGTGTACAAAAACCTGTGTTCTATGGTTATGCAATGTAACATATGATGGTATCGGCCTCCTCAGGGTCATTTTCAGTGTGAAGGATCCTTCCGGCATCCCCTCATAAGGGCCGTCCCTCCATATTCCCATGCTCGTCGAGTGTACAGTCCCATAACCACTGAACACATCTTGTAGGCTGTATGCTGTTGCCTCAAAAGGTACATTCCTTACCTTCACCCAAGTAAAATACTTAGACACATCATGCAAGCATATTTCCACTGCCGAATTGATACTCATCCGCCTATCTTGAAATTCGTCGACGATGGTAGAGTAGAAGTCAGCCCTCATGAACTTCACGAAGACCCTTGACATACCATTCAGTGCCACACCATACAGCTCTTCATTGATTCGTCTCTCACCCTGTGGGCTGAGAGGACGCTTTCTGAGCCTGCTCTTGCTTACACCTGGTGGCGAACCGTGTACTACAGTACGCAAGATGGCGGATCGTCAAGGTAGAAGAGTAAACACGGTCTGTGTGGAATTTATTCGTGGCTCTCTCAGTGGTGCAACGATGCATGTCTTGTTGCCTACCATCATTCGCGACGTCTATGGCATCCCCACTGAGGAATTATATGGTGTGGCTCTCAATGGGATGTCGAGGTTTTTTGTAAAATTCGCAAATGCCGGCTTTTACTCCAAGATTGTGGAAGCTTTTCAAGAGAGGAAAATGGCAGTAAATTCAGCCGTAGAGGTATGTCTGCATGACGTCTCCACATACGTCACCTGGGTCAAAGTAAGGAACGTGCCTTTCGAGGCGGAGGAGTATGTTATTCGGAAAGTTTTTGGCAAATACGGCATGGTACATGCAGCGACCAAGGGAGTATGGAGGGAGGGCCCATACGAGGGGCTCCCGGAAGGCTCCTGCACCCTAAAGATGACATTAAAACAGCCGATTCCATCTTACGTTTATCTAGAGCACTACAGGACCCAAGTTTTTGTTCACTATGCGGGCCAACGTAAGACATGCAGGTTATGCAACTCGTATGACCATATGGCTGCTCAGTGCTCCAGACGCCTGGTTGTACGTATCCGGGAACCTTCTCCTGTGGTCCTAAGAACCGAGGCCTTTGATCTGGAGACTGGTCCCTCGCCTGAACAAGGACCTAAGCTTTGGAGTGAGGAAGTACAACAAGAGGAGATGCGGTCTATGGCGTGCGCCACCCTGTCGGTGGACACTACAAACGTGCCCACGCCACCTGTGGGGCCTACGGAGCCTGTGGGGTTGTCACAGGAAAGTTTGCTGGAGAACGTGCTAAACGATCTCCTGGATGGGGCAGAGCATAGCCCAGACGTTTCACCGGAGAGTCAAGAAGTGGTGAAGGATGATTCGCCAAAGATGGGAGACCTGGACGTGCCTACAATGACACGGATGCATGAGGTGGTGGTGGAAGTTCACCAGGAGGCTTCGTCTGGTGAGGCGATGTGTGTGGAAGTTGGTTCCCGCAAACGGACGGCAGGAGTGTCGGATATGGACGAGGTCCTGACACCGGGACAGCGTCCAGGGAAGAAATTATGGTCGAAAGTGGCGGAGGCGCCTCCTGCAGACGGGGTTGGGGCAAGCGCCCAGCATGTGGGTAGGGCACGGGGGGGTGAGGGGGGCCTTGGGAAGTCAAAGGTCAAAGAAGGTCAGTGTAATGTACATGTAGGAACGGGAAAGACCCACAAGCATAGAGGAAAACCTCCTTTTGTGAATTCAAGTGTGTTACCATCAATGTAAATGGTCTGCGGGCAGAGTTTAAGTGTGTGTGGATGGAGTGGTTCTTGCGCAGATATGCTGTGGACGTATGTTTCATACAAGAACACAATTATAAGTTTGGGCGAGAGTTACGGTTAAAAGGCTACCGAATGTATGTTAGCAGTTCTTTAAAATTAAAGGGTGGGGTAGCTATAGCGGTGAAGGAGTCCAGCCCTTGGCGTGTCTTAAGATGGGAGGAGGGGGGAGGTGGGAGGGTGGTGAGGGTAGATGGGTACTGGGGTGAGGTGAGGGTTTGTTTTATTGGCGTTTACATGCCAGCGGAAAGCAACACTAAAGTTAAAGTAGAATTTGTAAGGGAGGCTTTAACGTTTTACACTCGGGGTTTGCCGTTCATTACCGTCATGGGTGGGGATTGGAATTGCGTTATCCGCCATGGCGATGTTGAGCCGCGGGGGGCGGGGTGCGTTTTACCTGTCTTACGGAATCTGCTGGGGGATGCAGGGGTTTATGATGTGGTGGGGCGGGGTGGGTGGGGGGTGGAGCATACGTTCGTTCGTAGGGGCTATGCGGCCCGTCTGGATAGACTTTATGTAACACAAGGGATTAGAGTTGGGCACGTACAGACCTTTGATGTGGGGTTTTCAGATCACCGTGCAGTGCTAGCGGACTTGAACTGGGATGGAATGATCAGGGTTTATCCAGGTTATTGGAAACTGAACGTGCGGCTATTGGAGGGGGAGGGGGATGGGTCAGCTTTTCAGGACTGGTGGAAGGATATTTGGGAAACGCGACGGGCAGGTGAATGTTTGTTGGAATGGTGGGAAACGCGTGCCAAACCTGGAATAGCGAGTTATTATAAGAAGCGGGGAAAAGAGGAGGCGAGGTGGAGGTATGGGCTGCAAAACTATCTGGAGGGGCAGCTAAATGATTACTATGTGGGGGGCGGGAGTAGTAGTCGGTATGACGACATTGAACATCTTCGTAGTCGACTTGCAGAAATTCACAATGAACGTTTCAATGCGGTTAGAGTCAGAGCAGGTATGGAAGAAGTGCTATGGGGTGACAAACCTTCGGGTTGTGTCTTGCGCAAATTTAGGGTCAGGCAACAGGCGACGTCCCTCTTGCAATTGGAAGTATGCACGGGTTTGGGTGGTTACCTGCCGGGTCAAGTACTCCTCACCACGGACAGCATGAGTTTTTATGCTGATCTATGGTTTGGGGAAAAGCTACGGAGGGGAGTAGGGGGGGTCCATGAGGGCGGCCTGGTGAGGAGGGATTTCAGAAAAGTTATAAGTGACAGGGATAGAACGGTACTAGAAGGTAGAATTCGAGTGGAGGAGGTAGAGGAGGCGATTTTTAGTATGAGTAAAGGAAAGGCACCAGGTATAGATGGCATTTCGAATGATTTTTATAGGGCGCATTGGGGAAGTATTAAGCATTGTTTGGTTGATGTATTAAATTGCATGCTCACGGAGGGGAGGTTAGGTATGTCACAAAGTACGGGGGTAGTTGTGTTGGTGCCCAAAAAGGGAGGGGGGAGGGGTCTGAGTGCATATAGAGCAATATCTCTTATGTGCTCTGACTATAAAATCTTTGCAAAAGTTTTAGGAAACAGAATGAGGAAGGTTATGGGGTCGGTTATTCACGAGGGACAGCTAGGCATACCAGGTAGGAGCATGAGGGACGGACATGTACGTATTAGGGAGTTTTTGGAGGAATGTCAAGGGGGGGGTGTCCTCGGGCTTGACTGGCAAAATGCTTATGACTGTGTTGATAGGGATTTATTGAGGCTTATTTTATTGAAGCAGGGTTTTGGAGAGGGAATTGCAAGATGGGTGGATACCTTGTATGCCACGGCTATGGTACGCATACAGGTAAACGGTAAATTGGGTCAGCCGGTCCGTATGGAAAGGGGTTTGAGGCAAGGGTGCCCCCTCTCCCAGCTGCTTTTTGCTTGTATGCAAAACCCATTTTATGAGCTGGTGGATGGTGGTTTGAGGCGTGGAACGCTGAGCAGTGACCATGCAGCGCGTGTGGTCGGGTACGTAGATGATACCACAATTCTGTTAAAAGGGGAGGAGGATTTGCAGATCGTGGGATGGATTGTTGAGTTTTTTGGGGCAGAGTCAGGCATGTGCGTTAACAAGGCAAAATCGAAATTATTGGAGGTGGGTACATGGGTGGGGGGGAGGTTGGGCGAAAGGTATGGGTGGTCAGTCGTGGTGCAACTTAGAATATGTGGCATCGTGTACATGGCAGATGAGAGGGAGAGCCGAAGGGTAAACTCTGAATTGGTGGTTAACAAGGCTTTAGATCGACTTCGGGGGTTAAGAGCTGGGGATGTCTCGTTGCAACAGAGGACAGTAGTGGTTAATACACTTGTTTATAGTAAAGTATGGGGTGTGGCCGCGGTGTACCCTTTAAGAGATACGGATATTCAGGATCTGCAGAGAAGGGTCTTACGTTATGTTTGGGGTTTCGGGAGGGCTTGGTTAAGTCGGGAGGTTGTCATGACCCATGTTCGCCGTGGGGGTTTAGGTCTCTTGGCTTTGGGGCCACGGGTGAAGGCCCTCTATGTAAAGCAGCGGTTCCTTAGGGCGGGCGGTGAGAAGGGCATCCGGGTGGGTCGGGTAATGATCGAAATGCGTAAATGGTGGAGCGGCAGGGGATTAATAGAGTGTGAGGACATGCTGCGTTTGTTGTTAAAGTTGAGAAATGCGAAACGGATCCAGGTGGGGCAAATGGTCAGCATATGTTGTCGTAGGGAAATTGTACAGGGATTGTCTGTTTTTCCGCTGTATAATTGGGGGGAAATATGGGAAGGATTTTGTAAACTTAAGTTGGCACCAAGGGTTCGTGAATTGGTGTACAGATTTGTCATGGGGATTTTAGCATCAAAATCGGTCTTAAATAGGATGGGTTTGGTAAGGGAGGCGGATTGCTTGCGTTGCGGTCTTGAAGAAACAGCTTTTCATGCTGTCTACTTTTGTGATACCTTGGACAAAGTTCGTTCGTGGTTGGGGCGGGTTTTAGATTTTCTTAGTGGGGGAAGTATTTCAACCTTACGGGCCTTATCATTGGAAGTTAGCGGAGTATCAAGTGAGGTACGAAGAACAATAATGTACGTGGTGGCTGATTTCCTCTATATCTCGTGGGGTATGCGGGAAACCGGGGGATCGGGTAGGATCAGGGCAATTGCGGCAGGTATCTACAGAACGTATTGCAGAAATAAACTCGTATATGGTAGAAGTTGGGATAATAGTTTTCCGGTAAAGTATCGATGTCTTACTGTTCAAATGTTGCTGCAACTGCGGGTGGGGTAAGACAACGGGGGGCTGGACTCCCCCCGTGGTAGCACCAAACAGTATGTTAGAGACTTTAGGGTAGAGCGCGGGTTTTAGGGAGTGACGTGTATGTATTATGAATGGTTCCGTACGTCTGTGTGTGTATGGTTGTGGCGTTGTGTGGCACTGAGATCTTGAATTACTCATAAAATGAAGTCTTGTGGAATGTGTGACACGTTTTGTTAAGTTTATATGTGGCGTGATAGATGTTATAAGGAGTTTAGTGTTGGTAACTTACTAAAATCATAATAGACCATTTGGATATTACTTTTTCATGTTGTAATCTTGGGTTCTTTAAAATGTGTACATAGCCTAGTATTGTACCGACATGTAGCATGTGGTGTATTATCTTGCATTTTGAGTGTGAACTTCACGATATGCAATGTTTTGAAAGTTTATAATTCATGGTTAACATTAATATTTGATATTATATTGGTGGTGTATATTCTTCTACTTATTACAGTGTATGTGTATAGGAATGTAATGTTTCATAACTGTTTTAGTCTGTAAATTTATGTTGTGTCTTGTTCATGCACTACCAACTCTTAGGTAAACACTCATTAAGGTTTTGATGAGGTCAGTGTATGACCATTCATTAGGATAATTAATGTATGTTATTTAGAACGGCGACTGTACATACGGGGGGGGGTAGAAGTGTCAGCTGTGTCTGCACTGGCAATAATGATTGTAAAAGGAGGGTTTGTAGGTTATGTATATGGTTGTGGGTTATGTATATGGTTGTGGGTTATGTATATGGTTATGTATATGTATGTGGTTATGTATATGGTTATGTATATGGTTGTGGGTTATGTATATGGTTGTAATATGGCCATTATCTATGGTGTTCTTTAAATGTACCAGGATTGTGTACTAGAGGTTTTGTAATATCTAGTGTGGTTTTTAATTTTATACTCTTATACATTATTGTATTTGTCCTATGTTCTAAATAAAAATATAAAAAAAAAAAAAAATATTGGCTAGAGAGGGATACCAAGAACGAGCGACTTCGTTTCCCAACTCGGGTAATATCTTCATCGACAACTCAAAAGAAACTGAACCCTAGTCCTGAACAGGGTTAGCAAGAGTGAATCAGTAGTCATTCTAGACGACTCAATACTTTTTTTTTTTTATATTTTTATTTAAAAGGACACAGTACAAGATATAAATAAATAAAAGAACACAATAATTAACCATTTGCAAATACAATGACCTACCATCAACCCCAAAGCATGCCCTAAGTTTTACATTCATATTGTATTAAAGGATATACCTTCACCGAACAATGATAAGAACAGGATAACACCTGCTCAGAAAAAACATTAACAAAGTCTAAACCTACAAATCATGCCTGTTATACAGTACAGTAAGACCCCCTTGCACAAAGTACACAGATGATATGATGCAGCATACGAAGGATAAAATTATACATTACAATAATTAAACAAAAGGCTAACCTAACCCTACAATAAAATTGCAAAGACATACCACATAATACTTCCCGCAAATAGCAGGAAACTCTTAACAGAATAAAGAGCGAGAGAGCTCCAGCACCGAACAAAAATAGTAGCAAAAACAAAAACTCAAAATTTATGTCTGTGCCCACATAAATCCCCCACAACTCTGTACAATTAGAGCCCTTGCACAAAGTGCACAGTAAATATTATTTAACATACAAAAATTAAAATTATGCAGAACATTAATTTAAACATTAGGCAAACCAAAGCCTACAATAAACATTACATTGGTACATATCACAATGAAACTCCCCACATAAACACTGGGCAGGAAACACCCGCAAGTAAAAGACATAACATTATATATGCAAATACAACACATACAACTAACAAAATCCTAACATAAGGTATCAAAACTGTCTAGTTACAGGACATAAAAACCTTATCTCCCTATTTGAAACACAATAGTACATCATTGCTGAAATTAAATTGTGCAATTCATGGACATGAGAAAGTGTATAACAATCCTAAATCTGGCATTGAATAAAACAATAACAGGAAGTACTTGCAGCTAAACCTTAGACCTACATATATGCAATAATCAGCCCATACTATCGGACTCTTTACCTACTTAGCAAGCTTAAACGTCCCAAACACCTATTCCAAAGTAATTCAAAACACAAAATTTAACACACCACATTGTAACTCTGCACGTACGCAGACAAAAAACAATATGTATATATATATATATTTATACAAACACTGATCTCTGACTGAAGGAGACTCGAACCTACGAACCTTATGACAAGGTACGCAGTGCTTTACCAATCTTTTTTTTTTTATTAACAAAACCAACCTGGCAAAAGACACTTCAGAAAGCCACCCCCTGCCATCCCCTGACCCCATGCTATCTGTATTAAAAAAACACAAACTCACGTTCCCTTCCATGCTCAAGTTCGTACCTGACGTCGAAAGTCATAAAACCCCTGTCTCTTAACCAAATGTCACCAGTTCACCCCCCCTTACGCCCCCCCCCACATTCTTAACGACTTTACACCCATATGCTCCACTACCACACACTTTTATTCCACCTTCCATCCTCCACTAATCTCAAAAAAGAACAAGAATGCCAGTTTAGGGAGAACCAGCCCAATCCAGCTCTAAACTGCACCCAACCCTAACATTACACCTACCGACAGATTACGATAACCCAAGGGAAAACTATTTACCCACAACCTCCCATATAGTAGCCTATTTCTGCATACTGTACGATACACACTCGCCGCAAGCGCCCGCACCCTATATTCACCCCCCACCTCCCGCATGCACCAAGACACATACAAAAAATCTGCCACTTTTTTTTTTTATATTTTTATTTAAAACAACACAATACATTAAATAAATAAAAGAACACAGTATCAGTTCTTACTCAAAATTATAAATCTCATTGTCTAAATGAACACAGACGATTAACGTTGTGTTGTCACACCTGTCCCTCATCCCATATACATTACATCCAATGTAACTATGTTAAGTAAGATTACACAAGATAATCATAACAATATTCATCATTATTATTATAACCAAGGAAAACCCAAACCTACAATCTGCATTATTTTTTCCACTTTGTTATTTATATATTATTAATCCACATAATCTTCAAACCCTCCTTTACAATACTCATTATTGCCAGTGACCGACACAGCTGACACTTCTACCCCCCCCCCCCCGTATGTACAGTCCCCATTCTAAATAACATACATTAATTTCCCTAATGAATGGTCATTGATAACAATTTCTACTAAAAAAAACCAACCCAGCAGACTTCCAAACAAAAACAGTCAGGGTCATTATAAGACATGTAGGAACGAGTCCTGCAATCATATATGTATACATATACGCATGCATATACACATACGTGTATGTGCACTTATTCATAAGAACAAACTAAATCATACATAGAAATAAATCGCTAAATGACTTGTCTGCAAATAAACTAAATATTACAATCTATGATAGAACTATACCAAAGACATTGGTTCCCCCAAACACCCTACACATACACAAAGTTAATGTTACTGATTAACACTCAATATATAATAGGACCTTCCATACAAAATAAGGGTATATATAAACCCCATCAAATACTTATATATTTTCGTACATAGTGCATAATGTACATATTCAATACAATAAAAAAAAGAGGTGTATGACAAGGCTAAATCTATCTTCAGATTAAAAATATATAAGACATATCCTCACATTATACATATAAATATAAACCTCCTATATAAAATGATTCTTATAACAATAAGGGAAAAAACCAAAAATCACATACAACTTTTGACTCTGTGATTTTACAAAAATTCATAAGGTCCACATACCCCGGAGCCCCCAACGGCTCCCTACAATAAACTTTACCCACATCAACCACCATGCAAACCAATCAACCATACCTCACCAGGCTTCCAATCACACCAAGAGGGCGCACCACTGAAGAGACCAACCCCTTGCCTCTCACCCCATACTCAAACGGAGTAAACGTTCAACAGTAAGTCCACGATATCCCTCCGGAAAACTAATTACCCACCTTCCCCCATATAATTGTTTGTTCCTACATGCTGTCCTATAAAAACTCGCCGCCAACGCTTTTATCCTAATGTTCCCCTCCACCTCCCTCATCCCCCAAGAAACATACAAGTAATCAACTATTACATATCTGATAGCCCTTCCCACCTCTTTGGGTACCCCTTCCATATCTAACATTAAAGCCCTAAGGGGTGATATCTTTCCCCCCCCCAATAAAAAGAAAACCCTCTTCAACCACAATCTTACCACCTCCAATGCAGAACAAAAATATACTACATGAAAAGCCGTTTCAACTTCCCCACAAAAAGCGCATGACGCCTCTCTCACAAAACCCATTCGTCTTAGCACCTCTTTCGATGCTAACGTCCCCATAAGAAATCTATATACTAATTCCCTCGCTCTTGCCGGTATTCCTAATTTACTAAATTCCACCCATATCACTCTCCAATCATATGTGGGATAAACTGCCATCCCTTGCATTAATTCCTGACGACGGCCCACACCCACTAACCGTTTTACCTTGAGTTTTTTAACATTGCATACCTTTAACATAAACCGCAACATGTCTTCACACTCCACTAAGTCCCTGCCACCCCACCATTTGCGGATATCCCCCATCACCTCCCCCACCCGAAGACCCCTTTCCCCCGCTGCCCGAATATACCTCTGCTTCACATATAGCGCCTTCACCCTAGACCCTAATGCAATCAATCCCAGTCCTCCCTGCCTTACCGCAGTCATTACTACATCTTTGCCCAACCACGCCCTCCCATAGCCCCACACATACCTTAAGACTCTTCTTTGCATTTCCATAATATCCTGACTTTGTAATGGGTAAATTTCCGCCACTCCCCACACCTTACTATAAATCAGCGTATTTACCACCACAACCCTTTGATGCAAGGTTACATCCCCGGCCCTTAGACTCCTCAGCCTACTCAAAGCTCTGTCCATTACCATTTCTGAATTAACCCTCCTGCTCTCCTGTGCATCTGCCAAAAATAAAATCCCACAAATCTTTAGCCTATCTACAGTTATCCAACCAAACTCCTCCCCCAAGGTCCCTCCTACCCAAGCCCCAACCTCCAACAACCGTGATTTCTGCTTATTAACTCTCATCCCAGTAGCATTCCCATAAATCTCAATTACCCTTCCCACTTTTCTTAAATCTTCAATCTCATTAAGTAAAACAGTTGTATCATCTACATAACCAACAATATTCCCACAATATCCTCCACTCTCCCCCAACCTTCCCATCCCACCATCAACCAGAACATAGAAAGGATTCTGCATACATGCAAAGAGTATTTGGGAGAGTGGACACCCCTGCCTTAAACCCCTTCCCATGCTTACAGAACTACCCAACCTCCCATTTACCTGTACTCTCATTGATGCATTCTCATACAAAGTCCTCACCCATCCAACCACCCTCCCTCCAAAACCCATTCTCACCATACTCTCAATCAAAAATTCCCTATCCACATAATCATAAGCTTTCTCCCAATCCAGACCTAGAATACCTCCCTTATTACTACCCTCAAGGAAATCCCGAATACGACTATGACCTACCCGCATACTCCTCCCCGGGATACCAAACTGTCCCCCATGTATCACCGACCCCATGACCTTCTTCAGTCTATTACCCAAAATTTTCGCAAAAACCTTGTAATCAGCGCACATCAAAGATATTGCACGGTAAGCACTCAACTCTCTACCCCCCCCCTTCTTTGGCACCAAAACTATGACACCCGTACTTTGCGATATGCCCAACTTCCCACTAGTTAACATATGGTCCAATAGCCTAACAAAACACTGCCTGATACACCCCCAATGTGCTCTATAAAAATCATTTGGTATACCGTCTATCCCTGGTGTTTTCCCGGTACTCATCCCGAAAACTGCCTCTTCCACCTCAACCTCACTTATACCAACCTCCAACCCCACTCTATCATGCTCACTTAAAACGCTATGGAACCCCCCTTCAAAAATACCCTCCCAGGAACCCCCCTCCCTCCAACTCCATTTCTCTCTAAACCAACTATCAGCATAGAGACTTATACTTTCCGTATTGGATAGGACTCGACTCACTGGTTACCCTCCCACCCCAGGGCTTGTCTCCAATTGTAGAATGGTGGTTACACTCTGTCGGTCCCTAAATTTACGTAAAACATACCCAGACGGTTTATCACCCCACAAAACATCCTCTAACCCCGCCCTAACCCTAATTGCATCAAACCTATCATTGTGTAATTCAGCTATTCTACTCCACAGTCTGTCCATATCATCCCTCCTACCACCTCCCCCAACATAACAATCTTGCAACTGTCCCTCCAGATAATTTTGCAACCCAAAACGCCACCTCGCCTCCTCTCGTCCCCTAGCCTTAAAAAAATTCGCTATTCCAGGTTTTGCCTGCATTTCCCACCAATCTAACAGATCTATCTCCCTGTTCCTAGCCTCCCAAAAAGGCAACCACCAATCACTGAAAAAAGGCCCCTCCCCCTCCTCCTTAAGAAGCCTTACATTTAATTTCCAGTACCCAGAATAAATACGCACCACTCCATCCCACATCAAATCTGCTATTACCGCTCTGTGATCAGAAAACCCCACATCGAAGGTTTGCACCCTCACAACATCTATACCCTGCTTAATATAAATTCTGTCTAATCGCGCTTCATATCCCCTACGGACGAACATATGCTCCACTAGGTAACCCCCCCTCCCCACCACATCAACAACCCCAATATCTCGCAATACATCCCTCAGCACACTCAGCACACAACCCGCCCCTCTCGGTTCGACATCACCACTCCTAATCACACAATTCCAATCACCTCCTATTACTGTTATAGCAGGCAAACCTCTCAAGTGATACAGCAATACCTCTCTGACAAAATCTACTTTTACCCTGATATTACTAGTTGCTGGCATGTAAACTCCCACGAAACTAACTCGACTCTCACCCCAGACGCCATCCACCCTCACGATCCTCCCACCCCCCCCCCCCCTCTTCCCAACCGATGACACACAAGGGGCTGGTCTCCTTTACCGCAACTGCTACCCCACCTTTCAATTGCAAACCACTGGTTACATACATCCGATATCCTTTCACCCTCAACACACTACCAGCCCTGTGATTATGCTCTTGCAAAAAGCATATGTCAACATCAAACCGCCTTAAAAACCACTCCAACCAAACTTTCTTGACCTCAGTCTTAAGTCCATTAACATTAAGCGTGACACATCTGAAAATTACAGAAGGGGAGGCTTTCCCCTATGCCTCTGGGATTTACCCACTGCACTTTTCATATTACGTGTTCCTTTGCCACTCGAGTTTTCCTGTGCAGTCACCTCCCCCCTCCCTTTCCCAATTTGCAACTCAGGCACACCTCTACCACTATGTGTCCTCGGCTCCACAACCGCTGCCCATGACTTCTTCCCCGGCCTCTGCCCCGGGGTAATGACCTCATCTATCTCTGATGCCGCAGTTCGTTTCCTAGAACTCACACTTACACACATATCACCCTCAGACAAATCCTCCTGGTGTACCTCCACGGCCACCACATGCTCCCGCCCAATCTTACTCAAGTCTTCCTCAACAATTTGTTGTCCCTCCAAAGTTCCAGCTTCACATGAACTGAGGACACCTTTTGCACAGGGTTCCTCCTCATCCAAAAAATCCTTGATCACATCTGCCAATAACCCATCCTGGGTTGAAGCTTCCTGGACGAAAGTCTCCTCAGATGTCACCTTCAACTCCCCCGACGCCCCTGGGAGAGTGACATGTCTCCGCCACTGCCACCTCCCGGTCGACCTCTTCGCTCCAGACGTCATTCCTCTGTCCTCCCGAGGCATCAGAGCCAGGCACCAAATTACACGACTGTTGAATCACAACTGGAGTGTCGAGAATTCGAGAAGCCCACCTCCTAGGACACTGGGCTGCCATGTGCTCATAAGAGCTACATAGACGACATGTTTTCCGTTGCCCAGCATAGTACACATAAACCTGTGTTCTACAACCGATCATCGTAACATAGGATGGTATAGGCCTTGTTAAAGTCATTTTAAGGGTGTAAGAACCTTCCGGCATTCCTTCATATGGACCATCCCTCCACACCCCCATTGTTGCAGAATGCACTGTCCCATAACTTCGAAAAAACTCCTGCAGGCCATAAGCCGTAGCCTCGAAGGGTACATTCCGTACCTTCACCCATGTGAAGTACTTAGAGACGTCATGTAACACAACATCCATCGTTGAATTCACACTCATGCGTTGTTCCTGGTAATGCTCGACAATTCTTGTGTAGAAATCGACTCGTAGAAATTTCACAAAGATTCTTGTTAAACCATTAAGGGCGACGCCATACAATTCCTCGTTGGGAATACCATATGTATCCCTGATGATGTTAGGGAGAAGGACGTTCATCGTATCTCCACTTAACGTACCACGAACCAGCTCTATGCAGATAGTATTCACTCTCCGTACTGTATGTTCCGCCATGTTGATATCCCAATGAGCAGCGCACGTCCTCACTACTCAATGGTTGTTGCTGAACTAAGGTAGCTCGCCTGAAGACAGCAGAGGGGTGCCGAGACACAACCGCACTCCACCGTGGTCAGGCAGCGAATCCAAAAATCTGCCACTACATACATCACTGCCCTCCGAATGTCCTTGGAAACCCCTCCCACATCAAAATGCAAAGCCCTCAAAGTCGAAATGTTTCTTCCCCCTCCCGCCACTATACCCAGAACTCTCGCTAACCATGCTCTTACAAAACCCAAGGTTTCACAAAAATATATGGCATGAAAAGCCGTCTCCTCTTCCTCACAATGCAAACAAGTGCCAGCACCTACATAACCCATTCTATATAGCACTGACCTTGTAGCTAGAATTCCCATAAAGAATCTATAAACCACTTCACGAACCCTTGGCTTTAATCTGATCTTCCGAAAGTCTTCCCAAATGCCCCTCCAATCATACATTGGGTATGTAGCTACTCCCTGTATCACTGTACCCTGCCTACCTGTCCTCCCAAGCCTACTTACCCTTACTTTTTTTGCTTCCCTTACTGCCAACAAATTTCGCACCATATCTTCACACTCCAGTAGTGCTTTTCCCTTCCACCATTTTTGCACATCCTTCATGACCTCTCCCACCCTTCTACCCCTCTCCCCTCCCACCCTCAAGTATCGCTGCTTCACATACACTGCCTTCACTCGTGTGTCCAAAGGTATAAGACCCAGCCCACCCTGCCGCACGCCCATCATCACCACCTCCTTCCGTAGCCATGGCTTCCCATAACCCCACACATACCTCAAAACCACCCTCTCCAGTTCCTGAATATCACACGACCTCAGGGGGTATATTTCTGCCACGCCCCACACTTTACTGTACACAAGTGTATTTACTACCACCACCCTCTGCTGCAATGTTACATCCCCAGCCCTCCACCCGCGCATCCTACCCATCGCTCTACTCACTACTTCCTTGGAATTTATTCTCTGCCTCCCCAGCGTCCGCCATTTACACAACCCCACATATCTTAATTCTATCCACTACGTTCCACCCATACTGTTCCCCCAAACCCCCCCCCCACCCACGTGCCTACTTCTAATAACTTTGACTTCGCTCCATTAACCTTCATCCCTGTCGCCCCACCAAAAATCTCTATTATACGTCCCACATTCCCCAATCCTATTTCCCCTCCTACCAAAACTGTGGTGTCATCCACATACCCCACAATACCACATCTCCCAGGACCCACCTCTCCCTGTTCCCACACTCCTTCCTCTATAAGCCTATAAAAAGGGTCCTGCATGCATGCAAAGAGGATTTGAGACAAGGGGCAACCCTGTCGCAAACCCATCCCCATCTGCACTGGCAACCCTAACTTCCCATTAACTTGAACCCTGACCGTTGCAGGCGTATACAAAGTAGTCGCCCAGCGCACGATCTCATCACCAAAACCCTGTTTTTTTAAAATACACCACAACATATGTCTATCTACACTGTCATAAGCCTGCTTCCAATCAATCCCCAAGATCCCCCCCCCCGTTGTCTACCCTCCACAAAATCCTTAATTCTTCCATGCCCCTCCCGCATACTTCGACCTGGAATCCCACACTGTCCTCTATGTAGGACTCGGTCAAGCACCTTTTTCATACGGTTACCTAAAACCTTCGCAAAAACTTTATAATCTGCACACATGAGGGAGATCGCCCTAAAAGCACCCAAGGTCTTCCCCCCCCCTCCCTTATAGACCAAAACTACTACCCCCGTGCCCTGCGATTCCCCCAACACTCCCCTTTCCTTCATACAGTTAAACAACCGGACCAGACATTCCTTCATACAATCCCAATGTGTAATATAGAAATCATTAGGAATTCCATCAATGCCCGGCGCTTTTCCCCTACTTAAGCCCATTATCGCCTCCTCCACCTCCTCCTCACTGATCCTACCCTCTATTACCGCACTCTCCTCCTCCCCTAAAATACCTCGAATTCCTTCTCCCAGAATCTCTCCCTCCCTCTCTCCTCCCTCCCTCTGCTTAAAATTCTCCCTAAACCAATAATCAGCATAATTGCTCATTCCATCGGTGGTACTAAGTACCTGCCCCACCCTATATCCCCCCACCCCTTTACACACCTCTAATCCCATAATCGTGGTCATCTATTGCCTATTCCTAAATCTCCTCAAAACACATCCTGACGGTTTGCCACCCCATAGAACCTCCTCTAAACCTTCCCTCACATGTATCGCATCAAAACGAGAATTTTGTATATCCCTCAATCTTCCCCTTAAAACCTCTATTTCTCCATGTCTAGCCCCCCCTCCCCCTTCATAACAATCATTTAGCTGCCCCTCTAAATATTTCTGTAAACTATACCTCCACCTCGCCTCATCCCTTCCTCTATGCTGGTAATACTCCCTAATCTGCAATTTAGCGTGCTTCTCCCACCATTCCAAGACATCCTCCTCTTCGTTGCGAGCCTCCCATAGTTGCAAAATTCCAATCCCCACCTATTATAGAAACCATTGGTAAACCCCGCATGTAGAAAAGCAAAACCTCCCTTACAAAATTCACCTTAACCCGTATGTTACTATCTGCCGGCATATATATCCCCAGAAAACATATTCTAATCTCGCCCCATATCCCTTCCACCCTCACCACCCTCCCCTCCCCTCCCTCTTCCCACTTGAGCATGTGGAATGGGCTGGACTCCCTCACTGCCACTGCCACCCCACCCTTTAATTTCCCTGAACTACCAACATACATCCTAAAACCGTTCAGCCTCAACTCTCTGCCATACTTGAAATTGTGTTCTTGACTAAAACACACATCAATGTTAAAACGCCGCAAAACATCCTCCAACCATACTCGTTTACCGTCAGCTCTAAGGCCATTCACGTTTATTGTTAGACACTTAAAGATTCAGAAAGGGTGGCTTTCCTCTATGTCTCTGTGTCCTGTCTGTTCCACTTTTTGCTGCTTCTGTCTTTTCTCATGCACTCTTTCCCGCCTGTACCCCCTCCCCCCCTGTGCACTACCCCGCCCTTTCTTAATCACTCCTGCCCACGTCTTCATCCCTGTACGCTGAGCTGGTGTTATAACCTCCTCATCCGACGAGCCTCCAGCCCTCTTTCTAGATGTGCCCTCAATTTCCATATTAGTATTTCCATTGCCCTTGTGCACCTCAGCTTCCACCTGTAGCAACTGCAACATGCCAGGCTCTGACCCCAGAGGCTCTGGAATCTGCTCAATCAAGTCCTTCTCAACCGTCAGAATTCTCCTGTCTGTCGCTGGGTTCTCCTCCGCAGGCACGTCCAGGAAAGACTTAATCATCTCCTGTAGGGGCGTAGATAACTCCTGTGGATCACTGGTCTCTCCCACCCCCACAGGCTGCTGCTCAACTCCCGGGCCCATTTGCGGGGGAGTATCCGAAGCCAATGGTAGTGTCACACAATTCTCTAACAGGCCCTCCACTTCGTCCGCCCAATTACCTTTGCCTGCTGCACTCAAATTCTTCGGCAGAGGTTCCGCCTGAGACTCCGTGGCTACTTGCCGCTCCCAAGGCCGCGGCGCTGCTGCTCTACCACATCCGGCCGCCATGTGGTCAAAAGCGCCGCACAGACGACACGTCTTTCGTTGTCCCGCGTAGGTCACGTACAGCTGTGTCCTAAAATCCTCCAGGACAACATACGATGGAATAGGTCTTCTTAAAGACATCTTGACGGTGTAAGATCCAGCCGGCAACCCTTCATAGATTCCCTCCGTCCATCGAACTAAAGTTATATCATGCACCTCACCATATCTTTGAAATGTCTCTCTGATATCTACATCGTCTGCCTCGAAAGGAACGTTGCGGATCCTCACCCAGGTGTAGTATTTTGAGGCATCCCGCAGGCGTACCTCCAGACCAGATGATACGGTGATGTTCTTCTCCTGGTACTGAGTCACCGTCCTTTCATATGCCTCCACTGTGCAAAACTTTATGAAGATTCGTGATGATCCATTAAGTGCTATTCCGTGTAAGTCTTCAACTTCAATGCCAAACGTGTCCCGTATAATCGTTGGTAATAAAACAGAGGCATTCGTAGGGTAAATTGCCCCTTTAACAAGGTCAACACACACGGTGTTGCTCCTCCTGCGGTAGCTGGCAGCCATCTTGGTGAAAACAGGAAGTTGCGCACCAGAGAAAGCAAGAGCTGTTTGCGCAGTGCGTCCACTCAGCCCGAAAGCAAAGAGGACAATGAGAGAGGGATACCAAGAACGAGTGACTTCGTTTCCCAACTCGGGTAATATCTTCATCGACAACTCAAAAGAAACTGAACCCTAGTCCTGAACAGGGTTAGCAAGAGTGAATCAGTAGTCATTCTAGACGACTCAATACTAGAGCTATTTCAGAACAAGATATTCACTCGGCTGTGAGTCCCTACTTCCGTGATACTGGAAGTTATTTAACCTTATTGAAGCAAGACATACTTCCTGTAAGTGATATGACTCACACCAAGCTAGATGTGTTATTAGAAGCCTATGGAGGTGCCATTATAAGAGTGCCTCTTCACAGGATATACATCCAAACACCAACCTATACTGGCTTTGTGTCGGTAGGTGTGACGGCCCCCTGCCAAACTAGCGGTTAAATGGTTAACCTGCCAGCCAGCAGTACCAAGGGTACATCATCAAACCCAATGTGGGGACTGCTGAGCCGGCCTTAGAAGCAGTAATTACCAGAACACCTTATGGTATACATCTACTGGCAGTAGAGAGTATTCGTCTGACCAACTTATGGTATATCTACTGGCTTCTACTGGCTTTAGAAGAAGCTTACCGCAGCTCACTGAGTCTGATGGCCTCAGTTACTTGATGGCTGCATTCAGTGAACTTGCAACATAGTGTGTTCTGCAAGTAGTATTCACCGGACCACCTTGTGGTGTCAACTGGTCTTGGAGGCGGTAGACAGTGCTCACCAGACCACCTTACGGTGTGCTTCTGCTGGCCTTAGAGAGTATTTACAGGACTACCAGGGAGTACAATTGTAGGTGATGTCTGCGGACTTACTGCCTACACTGGTCAACTGTGGGCCAAGTCATCTGATGCTGTTGTAGTGTGACACTGTATGAAGAAAAGGTTGGAATGTGACACTGAAATGGGGTGGGACCATAGTGTGACACTGAAGGTAGTATGATGGAGTGTAACACTGAAATAAGATTTAGGATCGTAGTGGAACACTGAGAAGAAAAGGGTGTCATGTGACACTGAAGAAGTTCGGATTGTAGTGTACATTGAATAGTGTCATGTGACAGGCCTCTGAAGAAAGAAAGACGCTATGCAGATGATAGTGAGTGTGTGTCGCAGAGACAAGGGTGACACAGTCGAGAAAGTGTGTATGATGCAGAGAAAAGGGTCGTGTGACATGGAGAGCAGGAGTGTTGTGTGACACAGAGAAAAGGGTGTCAAGTGACACGGTTGAGAAGGAGCATCACAACTCGGATAAGTGTCGTGTGACACAGAGCGTCATAAGGGTGTCGTGAGACATGGGAAGAATGCAGTTGATTATAATTTATTATTGCATAAAGATGTTACTTATAATTTATTTTAGCATATGTATATATATGACACACTAGTGTCTGAGAAAGTTGTACCCTGTGTAGGGTCATGAATTATTTATTATTTTACAAAGATGCTAATAATTTTAATATTGTAACATGTATATGTGTTAAAATACCTCTAGACTAAAGATTGTTTTTATATAATATTAAAGATAACTTATTTTAATGCTTATTTTGTATCCTGAACTTTTATATAACGACACTAATGGAAGCCCAATTGGTGTTGTTGCAATAGTAGGTATAGCCAGTGAAACTTTTCCTATTCAGGGCATTGACTTACTCATAGGCAACGATCTAGACTATCCGGGTATAAGCCGAGAAGCTCAAAACGAGGCCTCTTCAAGGGGGTCTCCTTGTTGTGGTGAAGAGGCTCTTGGTCTGAGGAATTAGACCTGTCGGTCTCCTTCCTCAGACCGAACCTAATTACCCCCCAATCCCCCCTTCCCTATCCCATCCTCCCCTTTTTTCCTTTCCTCCTCCCCCTTCCTTTTGCCCTTCCTTTTTGGCCTTTGGGATTTTTTCCTACAGGCACGATAGTTCCTAGGTAGGGGAAAGGGTACTGGGGTCCATCCCATTCCGTTGAGGTTCTTGGCGGTAGCGTAGTTTGCCATGGAATCTGGATTGCCTGGGGATGTCCCAATCCCTCTCCGGTATCCCGGAGGGTGGCTTTGGGTGTCTCTCGGGTGACAGGTATATCTCTGGAAGCCACCTTTCAGATTCTGGGGGTGGTGGCCGAAGGAGGTATGTTTTGTGGTGGATATCCGGCCACCCTCTTTTGTCCACCGAGGTAGCTCGGCAGATGTGAGGTTGCTATCCCGGATTGCTGGTTTACTGGCATGATGGGTAGGGTATGGCACGGGTTCCATGCTGCATCTACGCTACTTGTGGTGCTGAGGTCCTCTTGGGGGCGGAAGGAGATTTCTGGTCCTTTTATTCCTCCTAGGAACTATCCCTCCCTGGTCCCCCCCCCCTTTTCTATTCTTTATTTTTATTTTCTTTTCTTTCTTTTTCTTTCTTAAACAAAAAGAAAGAAGTAACCTAACCACGGAGAACCCAATCCATGAACCTGCTACCCCCGGGCCCCTTCTTGATACCACACCCCGTTCTGACCCGCCTAATCTTTGGACCACTCTTCGGATACTCCTCATGCCTCTGTACCTCTTGCCGGTGCTGTTTCCTCACCCACTTCAGGAACTGAGGTCTCGACAGGCTCCTTCAATTTATCTGACTTCGCTCTCCTTTGACTATGATTCCGGCTTCTCCCTCTACAGTGCGGCAATTTTCGAATTGCCGGCCCATTCCACATCGGACCAACTCTGGTCCCATGCCTAAATGCCACGACAATTACCTGCTGATGATACTTCTCCAACTTCTCGTTCTTCTCAGAAAAGATCGACACGTCCTGCACTCCCTTTCCACGCTCAGTTTCAGAATGCACAATGGACTAAATTCTTCACTTTACGACCGACTTCCTCTACCGCCTATCTTTCTGACCACAGTATTGGTAAGGCACTCCTATGCCATGTTGGTAAAGACATTTCTTTTCATGCTCTTAAGAGCGGTACATGCATCATCACTGTACAGAATGCTACCCAAGCTCATGATCTTTCTCTTCTTTCCCATGTAGATACTGTTACTGTCACTGTTGAAAAACATCATTCCCTCAATTCTTGTAGTGGTACCGTCATTCTGCCCCATACCATTGTTCAACAGAATTTCCAGACATGTGGCAATGACATTCTTGAACAGCTGGAACTCCAAGATCTCCCAATCCTCAAGGTAGACACTTATGTTCTTCCTGCCCGTGGGCAGAGATGAAACCCTAGCAATGTGGCTCGTTTAACTTTTGACAGCCGTGAACTCCCATCCTCAGTTTATGTAGCAGGACATCGATTACAAGTTCGAAAGGTGATCCCTACACTGCAACAGTGTAGAAATTGCTGGCGATTTGGCCATCCAGCGAAATATTGCAGATCTATAGCCGAATGCCCAGTCTGTGGTGCCGATGACCATTCAAATACGTCTTGCAATCGACCTTCTTGCCTTAATTGTCATGAGGCTCACCCTTCGTACTCTCGCCGTTGCCAAGTCTACTTAAATGAGCGGGAAATCCATTACCTCAAAGAGGCAGAAGGTCTCCCTTATGCCATGGAAGTTTCTCATCTCTGCCTCCAAGGGAGACTACCTCGTGTTTCTTATTCCCATGTTTCAAAACGTCCTCCCACTTCTGGAGTCCCATCTTCTGAAGCCTTCTCTGTGGTTACCTCTCCCATAGTCACTCCTGTATCTAATTCTTTTGCTGTCCTAGGCTCAGACGTCTCTACTTCAATGCCTCAGTCTGTTCTTGCTTCTTCATGTTCTCCCTCACAAGCCTCAGTATTGACGAGATCTCGTATGACACCTCCTCCCAATCGTCCCTCTCCTTCTCAGAAGTCAAAAAAAGGTCCTTTAACCCCTCCTTCCCTTCTTCCACCTCCTCATTTTACTTTCCCTGTCTCTGTACCAGGTTCTTCCCCTCTCACTGGCTCTGTTACAAATGTAGAGATTCACCCTCCTCCTCGTACTATACCTACCTCCCCTGTTCCCTCCCAAGTTTCTTCCTCTTCTGCCACCTCCCAGGTTTCTGCCTCTTCTGTCCCCTTCCACGCTTCTTCTCCAGTTCCCTCCACCCTTTCGCCCCCCCCCTACCTTGGTACAGTTCATTACAGTTCCAATCTTTACTCATCCTCCCCCTACCATCTCCAGTATTGTCTCCCATACGACGTCTCTGAATTCTGAAACACTTGAAGCAATCTCTGAATATATTGCAGAGACTAAACCATCAATGGACACTGATCCACCCTCTGTTTCTTCTCTCTCCTCTCCTCCATCTGCGTAACTCCTTTCTTCACAGCGCACTGTTCCATCGCTGCTTGAACGCTTTCTGCTGCCTCCGCATGTGGACTTTTCTTACCCCTCTAGTCCATAGGAACCCTTACCTGCGGATTTCAGGTATCTTTATCACTGCCAATCATGGCCTATTTACAGTGGAATATATGAGGCCTCATGGTGTTTGTCTCAGGGGCAATCGGGGTGAGCTTCAGATGTTGCTCTCCCAGTTTTCCCCTGTTGGTGTTTGCTTGCAGAAACCAAAATTACACTCTGCTGTTATCTTTCCCATCTCAGGCTATAATTTATTGAATTCTTCAGATCATTTTCCCGATGGGACCTTTAATGAAAGTGCATTTCTTCTACGCACTGATATTCCGTACCATCAGCTATTTGTTTGTACTTCACTGCATTACACAGCAGCCCTTATCCACCTGCATAGGTGGTATACGCTCTGTTCTTTATATCTCTCTCCTTCTCGGGCATTATCTATTCCGGATATTGCCTTTCTTGTTTCGTCATTACCGCCACTGATTCTGTTACTTGGCGATTTTAATGCCCATCATTTCCTCTGGGGGTCTCACTGTGATTCCGGTGGCATTCAGTGAGAGGCTTTTCTTGCCACCCACCCCCTCCATGTTTTAAATACAGGTACTCACACCCATTTTGATCCTTGGACTCACTCTCTCTTGCATCGACCTCTCAGTCTGCTCTTCCTCCACCGCATTAGACTTCACCTGGTCTGTTCTCCTGGATTTACATGACAGCGATCATTTCCCAATCATTCTTACTTCCCCTTCATATTCACCACCTCTTCATATCCCACGCTGGCAATTTGATCAGGCAAATTGGAACCTTTACTCACAACTAACTGTTTTTAGTGAGGTTCCTTCTTCGTCCTCCGTTGATGAGCTTTTACACCTCTTCTCGACCTCCGTTTTAACCGCAGCTTCTCATTCTATACCCAAAACTTTGGGCAGGCATTCTCAGAAATGCGTGCCTTGGTGGTTTCCTGCTTGTGCTCGTGCAGTATGTTTGAAACGTGCTGCATGGGGCAGGTACTGGTACAATAGAACCACAGAGAGACTTCTTGATTTTAAGCAGAAGCTTACGATCACTCGCCATGTCATCCGTGATGCTAAACGCACTTGCTGGCAAGATTGTCTCCACCATCACCTCTGCTTCCTCTATGAGTGCAGTCTGGAAAAAAGTACGAAAACTGAGTGGTAAATATTCTCCTGACCCGGCTCCTGTTCTGCGGGTTGCCGGTGTTGATATAGCAAACCCACTAGACGTTGCCAATGAAACTGGCAATCATCTGGTCTGTATTTCTCAGGGGCTCCATCTATGCCCCTCGTTTCTTTCCTCAAAGTCTGCCAGAGAGTTAGCACCCTTGGACTTTTCTTCTCTCAGAGAAGAACAGTATAATGTGTCTTTTACACTTCAAGAACTGGAGGCAACACTCTCAGCTTGCTGATCATCGGCAGCTGAGCCCGACGACATTCATATTCGTATGCTACAACATTTACATCAGTCAGCCCATGCAGTCCTATTACGCCTTTTCAATCTTATTTGGTCACAAGGAGTTCTTCCACAGCTGTGGAAATCTGCCATTGTTCTCCCTTTCCGCAAACCACGCACTACGGGACATGAAGCCTCCCACTATCGTCCCATTGCTCTTACCAGTGCAATTTGCAAAGTGATGGAACGCCTGGTAAATAGACGTTTAGTGTGGTATTTAGAGACACAACAGTCTCTCCATTCGTCAATATGGCTTTCGTAAGGGACGTTCTACCATAGACCCCTTACTATGCTTGGATACGTATGTTCGTAATGCCTTTGTGAATAACAACTCAGTTATTGCCATATTTTTTGACCTTGAGAAGGCATATGACACAACTTGGAGGTATAATATTTTGGCCCAAGCCCACTCCTTAGACCTCCAAGGCAATCTACCATCCTTCCTTAAGAACTTTTTAACTGACAGGCATTTCCATGTTCGGGTTAATAATGTGCTCTACCCGGACTTTATCCAAGCTGAAGGTGTCCCCCAGGGATGTGTTCTGAGCACAACACTTTTTCTCCTTGCTATAAATGATTTGGCCTCTAGTCTTCCATCAAATATTTGGTCATCATTCTATGTTGATGACTTTGTTATTGCCTAAGCAGGCGCTGACTGTCACCTCATTACAGTTTCTCTCCAGCATGCGGTCGACCGTGTTTCCAATTGGGCCACCACACATGGGTTTAAATTTTCCAGCACCAAAACTCACCAAATTACTTTCACTAGATGCTCTGTCATCTCCGATCATCTTTTGTACCTCTATGGCTCCCGTATCCCTGAACGTGATACAGTCAGGTTTCTGGGCCTCCTCTTTGACTGTAGGTTATCCTGGAAACCTCACTTTACCTCTCTAAAGGCAACTTGTCACAGCCGGCTGAACCTTCTTAAAACCCTTGCTCATCTTTCATGGGGAGCTGATCGTCGAACTCTCCTTCGCCTACATTCAGCCCTCATTTTATCGAAACTTGATTATGGTGACCAGATCTATTCAGCGGCCTCTCCTGCTACTCTCTCTAGCCTTAACCCCATTCATCACCAAGGATTACATTTATGCCTTGGTGCTTTTCGCTCTTCCCCTGTTGAGAGCCTCTATGCAGAAGCAAACGTTCCATCCTTATCTGATCGCCGTGATGCCCATTGCCTTCGCTACTATGTACACTCTCATGATCTCCGCAATCCTTCCATTTATAGAATGGTCATTGATATTAGTAGACATTCTTTATTTGTTTGCCGCCCCTGTTTACTCCGTCCCTTCTCTCTTCACCTACATTTGCTCTTGTCTTCTCTTCAATTACCACCTTTCTATGTTCATGTAGCATCTCACTTTTCCCTACCCCCCTGGGAAGTTCCAGCTGTTCGAGTCTGTTTTTTCTCTCACCCTTGCTCGAAAGCCCAACTGCCTACGGTCGCTTCCCGCTCTCTTTTTCTTGACCACTTCCACTCTCATTCTCATGCCATTGCAGTGTACACAGATGGCTCTAAGTCTTCTGACGGTGTAGGATTCGCAGCAGTGTTTCCAGACAGCGTCGTACGAGGGCATTTACTGTCTTCGGCTAGTATTTTTACTGCTGAATTGTATGCCATTCTTGCAGCACTTATCCATATTGCATCTATGCCTGTGTCATCATTTGTGGTTGTCTCAGACTCCCTTAGTGCTTTACAGGCTATACAGAAATTTGATACACCTCACCCCTTAGTCCTCCATATCCAACTTTGGCTACGCCGCATCTTTACCAAGCATAAAGATATTGTTTTTTGTTGGGTCCCTGGTCATGTTGATGTACAGGGCAATGAACAGGCAGACACTGCTGTGCAGTCAGCAGTACATGACCTACCAGTTTCATATAGAGGTATTCCATTTACGGATTATTTTGCTGCAATAGCTACCCACCTTCACACCCGTTGGCAACAACGTTGGTCTACTATGCTCGGTAACAAACTTCAATCTTTTAAACCGAGTATAGGTTACTGTTCGTCTTCTTGTCACCAGTGTCAAGGTTGGGAGACTACTCTCTCCTGTCTTCGCATTCTCCATACTCATCTTACTCATGGATATCTCATGGAGAGGCACCCTGCTCCTCTCTGTGAGAATTGTCAGGCTCCATTATCAGTCAGCCACATTCTGTTGGACTGCCCACTTTATCAACGAGCACGCAGAATTTACCTCCATCGTCGTCTTCGCTCAGCTGCTCTCTCTTTACTTTCCCTTCTCGCTGATGGACCCACCTTTCATCCGGACTCTCTCATTGACTTTTTGACAACAACTGATTTACTTCACAAACTCTGGTGCCTTCAGCCCTTTCTACCTCAATCTCTTGCTACCCTCTACCCCTGCGCTGTTCCCTGCCCCACTGTTTTCTGTAACCTACTGATCATCCCTCCCCCCTTCTGCCACCCAATACCCTCGCTTCCTTCCCTACCCTGCAGCACTGTATAGCCCTTATGGCTTAGTGCTTCTTTTTGATTATAATAATAATAATCGAAAAGAGGCTCCTACCTTATTCCCTCTCAATGTTATAACTAGAGCAATGTCTAGAGCACCTCAAAATCCTTTGTCAACTGAAGTCCTAAGTGAAGACGAGGATTTAGGTCTCGGTTTATTGTTCAGCCGATCCTTACAACCCGGATCTTCAAATCTGAAATATTCTATGATCGGCCCTTTTCAAGATTCTGATATTAACATGCTATCGAAAGAAGATTTAATAAGGGATCAGTTCCTTGATCCATCCCTAGAGAAATTACGAGAGATAGCTATTACAGAAGACGACGCCCATGACCTGGACAATTGTTACTATCTTGCTAATGGTATATTAATGAAAAAGGAAAAGCCTCTTTTGTCTTCCGATGATCATCTGTCTACCAGTAAACATCTAGTTGTGCTACCTAACACCTTTAGAGAATTAGCTATTAGTTTCGCCCACCATAGTCCCATGGGAGGACATTTGGGAGTAAAGAAAACACTGGGCAAAATAGCTAAGCATTTCCATTGGCCCAGAATGAAGGAGACTGTGGAAAGCTACCTAAAAAGTTGTCAAGTCTGCCAAGTGACCGGCAAACCTTCGCACACACCTCCAACAGTTCCCCTCACTCCAGTTCCCGTCAGTGGTGAGCCCTTCTCACGCCTGATAATAGACTGTGTTAGTCTGTTACCCAGGACTAAACAAGGAAATCTATATCTGTTTACAATTATGGATGTCGTTACTCGATATATGTAAGCTATACCTTTATGAAAAATTAATGCTCACATCATTGTTCGAGCTTTGCAAAATTTTTTCTCTCAGGTGGGGATTCTCCGAATAATTCAATTCAATCAAGGTTCAAATTTTACCTCTAAGATGTTTTGCGATGCCTTATCTCGCCTCGGAATTAAGGTCGTATTTTCTGTTGCATACCGCCCTCAGTCACAAGGAGCCCTCGAACGATTTCATCAAACATTAAAATCAATGTTGAGAGCGTATTGCGAGCAGTTTTCCTGAGACTGGGACGAGGGAATACCATTTCTCTTGTTCGCCTTAAGGAAAAGCGAACAAGAAAGCACAGGGTTTAGTTCATTTGAATTAATTTACGGACACCAAGTACGCGGCCCCCTCGCAGTACTAAAAGATTCATGGAGAGGAAAATCAGAACCCTCATTTAAAACAATTCCAACTCTAATGCAAAAGCATTTGTCACAACTGAGGGAATTAGCCTCAAAAACTTGGCTAAGGCCCAATCCAAGATGAAGCATTGTTATGACAAACACACATGCTCTTGCTTCTTTAAACCAGGTGACAGGGTGATGGCACAGAAATTTTTACCTGGACACGCTCTGCAACCTAGATACGAAGGTCCTTTGGAAGTGATTGAGCGGCTCAATGAAGTAAATTATGTACTATGAACTCCAGGAAAGACGAAAGCAAAATGTACTTATCATATAAACCAACTTAAGGCTTACCACCCTAGTCTCATACCAATTACGACAGTTCTTCCTTTAGCTGAAACTGAAAATGTACGTCTGCCCAGCATCTCTAAAGCGATAAAAGTACCTTTAAAAAATTCAGAGACATTACAATCTCTTGATACCTTTCTTATGGACCTTGATTTGGAAAAAACAAAAGATATCATGACTTGATATTATGTTGTGAGGTTTTATTCAATGATGTCCCTAGGTGTTGCACATTGGGGATTCACGACATAGATGTACAAGGAGCTAAGCCTTGCAGTCACCTTATAGGGCAAGTCCACTCAAACAAGAAGCATTAAACAAAGAAGTGGAATTTTTGTTGTCCCATGGACTCATAGAGCAGAGTAAGAGTCTGTGGGCCTCACCTTGTATATTAGTTCCAAAGTCTGATGGAACTTCTAGAATGTGCACTGATTATTGTAAGGTTAATGCTCTCACGGTACCGGATGGTTTCCCACTACCCCGTATTGATGATCTAATAGACAGAGTATCAGGAGCTGCCTATGTTACCCACCTGGATTTATTAAGGGGCTATTACCAAGTGCTGCTTACCCAACGAGCCCAAGTAATATCCACATTTACTATACAAGGCGGATTATTCAATTATCGCATTATGCCCTTCAGATTGTGTAACGCGGCCTCTACCTTCCAGCGCCTGATGAACCTGTTGACCAATGATTTAGAAGGAGTGGATGCATATCTAGATGATCTTGTTATATATAGCAGTGAGTGGGAGGGCGAGGTACATCCTGTTGATGTAAAAGTTAGGGCCATTGCCGAGTTTCCTATCCCTCAAGATAGAAAGTCTGTACAGAGGTTCCTTGGAATGGGTGGTTATTATCGACGTTTCTGTCCTAATTTTTCTCAGGTTGCATCTCCTCTTACTGAGTTGACTAGTATTAAGATGAAGTTTCGCTGGTCAAAAGACTGTGAGATAGCTTTTAATCGGTTGAAGCGGTTGCTTTCTTCGTCACCTGTATTGAAAAGTCCTGACTTTAATCAACCCTTCTATTTACACACTGATGCCAGCGGTTATGCTGTGGGGGCGGTGTTACTTCAGAAACCCCCTTTACTGATATTTTGTATCCTATATCTTATTTTTCTTCAAAGTTGAAACATCACCAAAAGAATTACGCCACTGTAGAGAAAGAAGCTCTTGCCCTTCTTTGGAGCATTTTGACGTTTATTTGAGAACCTCCTCCCATAAAATTATGGTATTTTCTGATCACAACCCTTTAATTTATATTAATTCTATGAAATCAAAGAAGACCCAGATCCTCAGGTGGGCTCTGAGGATCCAACCTTACTTGATCAGTATTCAACAATTACCTGGAGTTTACCTGGAGAGAGTTCCGGGGGTCAACGCCCGGTCTGTGACCAGGCCTCCTGGTGGATCAGAGCCTGATCAACCAGGCTGTTCCTGCTGGCTGCACGCAAACCAACGTACGAGCCACAGCCCGGCTGATCCGGAACTGACTTTAGGTGCTTGTCCAGTGCCAGCTTGAAGACTGCCAGGGGTCTGTTGGTAATCCCCCTTATGTGTGCTGGGAGGCAGTTGAACAGTCTCGGGCCCCTGACACTTATTGTATGGTCTCTTAACGTGCTAGTGACACCCCTGCTTTTCATTGGGGGGATGGTGCATCGTCTGCCAAGTCTTTTGCTTTCGTAGTGAGTGATTTTCGTGTGCAAGTTCGGTACTAGTCCCTCTAGGATTTTCCAGGTGTATATAATCATGTATCTCTCCCTCCTGCGTTCCAGGGAATACAGGTTTAGGAACCTCAAGCGCTCCCAATAATTGAGGTGTTTTATCTCCGTTATGCGCGCCGTGAAAGTTCTCTGTACATTTTCTAGGTCGGCAATTTCACCTGCCTTGAAAGGTGCTGTTAGTGTGCAGCAATATTCCAGCCTAGATAGAACAAGTGACCTGAAGAGTGTCATCATGGGCTTTGCCTCCCTAGTTTTGAAGGTTCTCATTATCCATCCTGTCATTTTTCTAGCAGATGCGATTGATACAATGTTATGGTCCTTGAAGGTGAGATCCTCCGACATGATCACTCCCAGGTCTTTGACGTTGGTGTTTCGCTCTATTTTGTGGCCAGAATTTGTTTTGTACTCTGATGAAGATTTAATTTCCTCATGTTTACCATATCTGAGTAATTGAAATTTCTCATCGTTGAACTTCATATTGTTTTCTGCAGCCCACTGAAAGATTTGGTTGATGTCCGCCTGGAGCTTTGCAGTGTCTGCAATGGAAGACACTGTCATGCAGATTCGGGTGTCATCTGCAAAGGAAGACACGGTGCTGTGGCTGACATCCTTGTCTATGTCGGATATAAGGATGAGGAACAAGATGGGAGCGAGTACTGTGCCTTGTGGAACAGAGCTTTTCACCGTAGCTGCCTCGGACTTTACTCTGTTGACTACTCTCTGTGTTCTGTTAGTGAGGAAATTATAGATCCATCGACCGACTTTTCCTGTTATTCCTTTAGCACGCATTTTGTGCGCTATTACGCCATGGTCACACTTGTCGAAGGCTTTTGCAAAGTCTGTATATATTACATCTGCATTCTTTTTATCTTCTAGTGCATTTAGGACCTTGTCGTAGTGGTCCAATAGTTGAGACAGACAGGAGCGACCTGTTCTAAACCCATGTTGCCCTGGGTTGTGTAACTGATGGGTTTCTAGATGGGTGGTGATCTTGCTTCTTAGGACCCTTTCAAAGATTTTTATGATATGGGATGTTAGTGCTATCGGTCTGTAGTTCTTTGCTGTTGCTTTACTGACCCCTTTGTGGAGTGGGGCTATGTCTGTTGGTTTTAGTAACTGTGGGACGACCCCCGTGTCCATGCTCCCTCTCCATAGGATGGAAAAGGCTCGTGATAGGGGCTTCTTGCAGTTCTTGATGAACACAGAGTTCCATGAGTCTGGCCCTGGGGCAGAGTGCATGGGCATGTCATTTATCGCCTGTTCGAAGTCATTTGACGTCAGGATAACATCGGATAGGCTTGTGTTAATCAAATTTTGTGGCTCTCTCATAAAAAATTCATTTTGATCTTCGACTCTCAGTCTGGTTAGCGGCTTGCTAAAAACTGAGTCATATTGGGACTTGAGTAGCTCACTCATTTCCTTGCTGTCATCTGTGTAGGACCCATCTTGTTTAAGTAGGGGCCCAATACTGGACGTTGTTCTCGATTTTGATTTGGCATAGGAGAAGAAATACTTTGGGTTTCTTTCGATTTCATTTATGGCTTTTAGTTCTTCCCACGATTCCTGACTCCTAAAGGATTCTTTTAGCATAAGTTCGATGCTTGCTATTTCTCTGACCAGTGTCTCCCTACGCATTTCAGATATATTGACCTCTTTTAGCCTCTCTGTTATTCTTTTCCGTCGCCTGTAAAGGGAGCGCCTGTCTATTTCTGTTTTACATCTACTCGTCCTTTTTCTTAGAGGAATAAGCCTTGTGCATACATCGAGTGCCACCGAGTTAATCTGTTCTAGGCATAAGTTGGGGTCTGTGTTGCTTAGTATATCTTCCCAGCTTATATCGGTTAGGACTTGGTTTACTTGGTTCCACTTTATGTTTTTGTTATTGAAGTTGAATTTGGTGAATGCTCCCTCGTGACTAATCTCATTATGTCGGTCTGGGGCTCCGCGCATACATGACTGAACCTCAATTATGTTGTGATCTGAGTATATTGTTTTTGATATGGTGATATTTCTTATCAGATCATCATTGTTAGTGAAGATGAGGTCTAGTGTATTCTCCAGTCTTGTAGGCTCTATTATTTGCTGGTTTAAATTGAATTTTGTGCAGAGATTTAAAAGCTCGCGTGAGTGTGAGTTTTCATCAGAGCTGCCTCCTGGTGTTATTACTGCAACAATATTATTTGCTATATTCCTCCATTTTAGGTGCCTTAAGTTGAAATCCCCCAGGAGCAAGATGTTGGGTGCAGGAGCTGGAAGATTTTCCAGACAGTGGTCAATTTTTAACAGCTGTTCCTGGAATTGCTGGGATGTTGCATCCGGAGGCTTGTAGACTATCACAATGACTAGGTTTTGGTTCTCGATCTTTACAGCTAAAACTTCCACTACATCATTTGAGGCATTTAGCAGTTCTGTGCAAACAAGTGACTCTGCAATGTACAGGCCAACCCCCCCTTCCTTTTGCCTGTTCACTCTGTCACATCTGTATAGGTTGTAACCTGGGATCCATATTTCGTTGTCCAAGTGATCCTTTATGTGGGTCTCAGTGAAAGCCGCGAACATTGCCTTTGCCTCTGCAAGCAGTCCACGGATGAAAGGTATTTTGTTGTTTGTTGCTGGCTTTAGACCCTGTATATTTGCAAAGAAGAATGTTATCGGACTGGTGGTATTGTTGGTACTGGGGGGGGGATTTTTTTTCCGGCATTAGTATCTGTATCTGTTGGTTTGGAGTGGAGGCCATAGACTGTGGTTCCACTCCAGGAATGACTGGATTTGGTGTACGATTTCTGCCATTTCCTGCCAGTTTTTTTTCCTTCCTGGCACTAAAAAACCTCTCCCTCTTGAGTGGCTGTGGCTACCCAGGTTTTCCCATGGCCTGGATGTTTTGTATCTTTTTGTCCCCTTTAGATGGTATGCCTGGCAATTTAAGTTATAGCACAGTCTTTCCTGTACTGAAGAGGTACACAGTTCAGGGTGAAAAAGCTTACAGGAAGGGAGTTTGCATTTTCCTGTTGTCATATGGGCATGGCATTTCCTAGGGTGGTCATAGTTTCACGTCCCATCTGTTTTTCCAGATTTCCCATGCCAGCAGATACCGAGTGCATAGTATGTGCACAGGCTTGGTTTCCGTTTGCCTTGGGTTTCTGTGACTGTATTCCCTGTTGGTGCATGTTTCCCTGTCTTACTTCTATCCTCTCTAGCACCAACAATGGAGCTCCCACCAGTTGTTTTTGGTAATATATCCTCACTATTGCTAGTGGAGTCCTCTTGTTTGCTATTTCCTGCGGTATTTCTAGTTTGCAATATTGGTTTTATCTTATCTTTGACTACACTTGTTTCCCTACTTAAGTGGAACTCTTAACGTAATTGCTGACGCCCTTTCTCGCCCTTGAAAAAATTACTTTAAAATATAAAGTTAAGAGATGAGTACTCTTAGAGCCTAATTTATATATATATATATATATATATATATATATATATATATATATATATACATATATATATATATATATATATATATATATATATATATATATATATATATATATATATATATATATATATATATATATATATATATATATATTCCTGTTAATGATGTTCTTTTATATTGACAGTATGATTGTTATGAAAACCGTTTTGTTGATGGGACGAAGTATTGAGTTAAGTCCACATGGATGACCCTGACAGTCCTATGTCTGAGACTCCTATTCTCGAATTGTGATGGATGCCACTCCAGATAGTTCTTCCGGCCATTGTTCCAGAAGCTCATCCTCTGGCAAATAACCATGCTGATCGACTTCTTTGATCTCCATTCTTCCGTCGTCCTACATGCCTTATTTACCAAGAGAATGCTTACTATAAAGAAGATATTACCGATGACGCTTGCAAACTCCCTACTGCGACCTATTGTCGTACGGGGGGAGTGGTTGTATCTTGGAGATTGGCCACCTTTAATATTTAACTACTGTAAGAGAATATGATTATCACTTAATATTATAGCGCTAAAGCCCACGTTTATAGCTAAAATAGAGACTTTCGGCGTTATATTATTATCTGCCAATATATAAAATATACCATGGTATTATCACTATTATTATCGATATCGATGATTTTTAGCTATTATTATTATTATTGTTAGGTAGGATTTCTTATGTATATAGAACATACAAAAGTCTCGGAACCATCAGGTAAATTGTTCAGTTGTTTGTCCGGCTTACTGACATTTGGGTCACGTGATTCAACCTGATGACGGGTCAACAGACTGGCAGGGAGTCAGTCCGCTCCCTATTCTAGCCTTGACTACTGATCGTACATTGGTTCTCTCTTAGGTGTATACAGTTTGAATGGGTTTGAGAATTCAGCTTTAGAGCTGACTCATAGTTTGTTCCTCATTGCTCTGAAGATTGTTTTGATATTTATATTCTTGATCATTTCAGCAATCCTTAGAAATACGTCTTCTCAGACAAACTCTTGCTTTCTGCCTCCTTTACGGCCGGTTTCAAAGATCTTGTTGAATCTTGTACATTTTGTAGTTTGAGTTTACACAGTCTTGTTAAGACAAAGACGTAAATGTTAGTGAAGACTTAATTGTAGGAAGAAAAAATTAATCTTCCTTCTTAATGTGATATTTCCATAATTTTTTAACTAAAATATATATATATATATTATATATATATTTATTCTTGTAAATTTATTGTACATAAAGTATTAAGATATATTAGGTACAGAGAGAAAATAAAGTATTATATTTAAATACTTCAATAAATTTGAATATTATTCTATGGAGTTTCCCAGTCGAAATTATTTCCCCTAGACTCTAAAATACCTTTAACTAACTCTGATCCAATATCTTGTTGCCTAAGAAGAAAATAGTAACAGACCACACTCTGAAGTTCTTTATAAAAATTCTTGTTCGCAACAATGCTCAAGGCTTATTCCTTTAAGAAAAAGGAGGAGTAGATGTAAAATAGAAAGAGACAGGCGCTCCATTTACAGGCGACGGAAAAGAATAACAGAGCGGCTAAAAGAGGCCAATATATCTGAAATGCGTAGGGAGACACTGGTCAGAGAAATAGCAAACATCGAACTAAAGCTAAAGGAATGTTATAGGAGTCAGGAATCGCGGGAAGAACTAAAAGCCATAAATGAAATCGAAAGAAACCCAAAGTATTTCTTCTCCTATGCCAAATCAAAATCGAGAACAACGTCCAGTATTGGGCCCCTACTTAAACAAGATGGGTCCTACACAGATGACAGCAAGGAAATGAGTGAGCTACTCAAGTCCCAATATGACTCAGTTTTTAGCAAGCCGCTAACCAGACTGAGAGTCGATCTAAATGAATTTTTTATGAGAGAGCCACAGAATTTGGTAAATGCAAGCCTATCTGATGTTACCCTGACACCAAATGACTTTGAACAGTCGATAAATGACATGCCCATGCACTCTGCCCCAGGGCCAGATTCATGGAACCCTGTGTTCATCAAGAACTGCAAGAAGCCCCTATCACATGCTTTTACCATCCTATGGAGAGGGAGCATGGACACGGGAGTCGTCCCACAGTTACTAAAAACAACAGACATAGCCCCACAGTGTCTTCCATTGCAGACACTGCAAGGCTCCAGGCGGACATCAACCAAATCTTTCAATGGGCTGCAGAAAACAATATGAAGTTCAACGATGAAAAATTTCAATTACTCCAATATGGTAAACATGAGGAAATTAAAACTTCATCAGAGTACAAAACAAATTCCGGCCACAAAATAGAGCAGAAAACCAACGTTAAAGACCTGGGAGTGATCATGTCGGAGGATCTCACCTTCTAAGACCATAACATTGTGTCAATCGCATCTGCTAGAAAAATGACAGGATGGATAATGAGAACCTTCAAAACTAGGGATGCCAAGCCCATGATGACACTCTTCAGGTCACTTGTTCTATCTAGGCTGGAATATTGCTGCACACTAACAGCACCTTACAAGGCAGGTGAAATTGCTGTCCTAGATAATGTACAGAGAACCTTCACGGTGCGCATAACAGAGATAAAACACCTCAATTACTGGGAGCGATTGAGGTTCCTGAACCTGTATTCCCTGGAACGCAGGCGGGAGAGATACATGATTATATACACCTGGAAAATCCTACAGGGACTAGTACCGAACTTGCACACGAAAATCACTCACTACGAAAGCAAAAGACTTGGCAGACGATGCAACATCCCCCAATGAAAAGCAGGGGTGTCACTAGCACGTTAAGAGACCATACAATAAGTGTCAGGGGCCCGAGACTGTTCAACTGCCTCCCAGCATACATAAGGGGGATTACCAACAGACCCCTGGCAGTCTTCAAGCTGGCACTGGACAAGCACCTAAAGTCGGTGCCTGACCAGCCGGGCTGTGGCTCGTACGTTGGTTTGTGTGCAGCCAACAGTAACAGCCTGGTTGATCAGGCTCTGATCCACCAGGAGGCCTGATCACAGACCGGGCCGCGGGGGCGTTAACCCCCGGAACTCTCTCCAGGTAAACTCCAGGCAGTGTCATAAGCTTTCTCGAGATTAAAAAAAAAAAACACCTATAACCGACTTATTATTAATAAAAGCACTGATAGCATACATATTCAATGTGCACAGTATATGGTAAAGCATATGGTAGAGTATATGGTAAAGCATATGGTAGAGTATATGGTAAAGTATATGGTAGAGTATATGGTAAAGTATATGGTAGAGTATATGGTAAAGTATATGGTAGAGTATATGGTAAAGTATATGGTAGAGTATATGGTAAAGTTTATGGTAGAGTATATGGTAAAGTATATGGTAGAGTATATGGTAGAGTATATGGTAAAGTATATGGAAGAATGACAGGTTCATTGTTCAGGTAGGTTTGCCAGGTCAGGTTCTGGCCTGGGTCTTCTAAATGTGGTGACCCGGCACAGTAGAATGGCACGCAAAAAAAAAATTATTATGGGGAGGGAATTTTGTGTTTTCAAGTACCACACTAAAGGTTTGTTAACTAATTGTTCCAGCAAATTACAGAGTGCACTAGTAAGAACGATAATTCTGCAGTGAGATGTGTGACGGCCTGAAGTAACTGGAGTTTACCTGGAGTTTACCTGGAGAGAGTTCCGGGGGTTAACGCCCCCGCGGCCCGGTCTGTGACCAGGCCTCCTGGTGGATCAGAGCCTGATCAACCAGGCTGTTACTGTTGGCTGCACACAAACCAACGTACGAGCCACAGCCCGGCTGGTCAGGAACCGGCTTTAGGTGCTTGTCCAGTGCCAGCTTGAAGACTGCCAGGGGTCTGTTGGTAATCCCCCTTATGTATGCTGGGAGGCAGTTGAACAGTCTCGGGCCCCTGACACTTATTGTATGGTCTCTTAACGTGCTAGTGACACCCCTGCTTTTCATTGGGGGGATGTTGCATCGTCTGCCAAGTCTTTTGCTTTCGTAGTGAGTGATTTTCGTGTGCAAGTTCGGTACTAGTCCCTCTAGGATTTTCCAGGTGTATATAATCATGTATCTCTCCCGCCTGCGTTCCAGGGAATACAGGTTCAGGAACCTCAATCGCTCCCAGTAATTGAGGTGTTTTATCTCCGTTATGCGCGCCGTGAAAGTTCTCTGTACATTTTCTAGGTCAGCAATTTCACCTGCCTTGAAAGGTGCTGTTAGTGTGCAGCAATATTCCAGCCTAGATAGAACAAGTGACCTGAAGAATGTCATCATGGGCTTGGCATCCCAGGCATTCCTTGTGTCGTCAGACCTGCTTGCGTATTGGTGTTCTGAAATACGTGTTTGGAGGTCCCTTGATGTTTCGCCCACGTATAACTTGTTGCAGTCATTACAAGGGATTATGTATACCCCTGCAGAGGATGGAGGCTTGTCCTGCCTACTACTGGTGATGTCCTTGATGGTCGTGGTTGTGGAGGTAGATACTTGGAATGATGTTTTGGCAAAGATGTTGGAAACATGTTTGGCAATGGAGTTGGTGGGAAGGACTATGTATCTCTTCTCGGCAGTGTCTTCTCTGGGTGTGTTGAAGATGTTTAGTGCTCGCCGTCTGCAGTCCCTGATGAAGTGACGAGGATAGTGGAGTTTGGAAAATACCTGTTCAATTATAGTGCATTCTTCCTCAAGGAACTCGTTGCTGCAGATTCTGAGTGCACGCAGGAAGAAGCCTATAATTACACCACGACACCAAAACCAAACGTGGTGTAATTATAGGCTTCTTCCTGCGTGCACTCAGAATCTGCAGCAACGAGTTCCTTGAGGAAGAATGCACTATAATTGAACAGGTATTTTCCAAACTCCACTATCCTCGTCACTTCATCAGGGACTGCAGACGGCGAGCACTAAACATCTTCAACACACCCAGAGAAGACACTGCCGAGAAGAGATACATAGTCCTTCCCACCAACTCCATTGCCAAACATGTTTCCAACATCTTTGCCAAAACATCATTCCAAGTATCTACCTCCACAACCACGACCATCAAGGACATCACCAGTAGTAGGCAGGACAAGCCTCCATCCTCTGCAGGGGTATACATAATCCCTTGTAATGACTGCAACAAGTTATACGTGGGCGAAACATCAAGGGACCTCCAAACACGTATTTCAGAACACCAATACGCAAGCAGGTCTGACGACACAAGGAATGCCTGCGTACAACACCGTAATTCACACAACCACTTGATAAACTACAGAAACTCAAGACTTATCGCCACAGAAGACAACACTCAATACCGAAGAATCCTGGAATCATCACTTATTTCTATATCCGACAACTTCAACCAGAATAGTGGCTTCTATAACATAGCTGAACCACTTGCCAAGAAACTTCTTCATCGCTATCCCACATAAGAACACTGCAGAAGGTCTGCTCACAAACTTGTCCAGTCTCCTTTCCAAGCTACCCAAGTTTTTAGACTCTACAACCCAACTCGGTACATCATCAGATGCAGCATTCTTCACCTGACCTCAGCCGGACTATAAATACTCGCGTTCCTTCCACCCCAGGTAGTTCTGTTTGTGACTTGAAAAAGCCCACTGTGTGGGCGAAACGTAGTCAATAAAGGATCACATTATACTGCATTTGTGTTTATATTGCCACACGGTACTGTGGCTGACATCCTTGTCTATGTCAGATATGAGGATGAGGAACAAGATGGGAGCAAGTACTGTGCCTTGTGGAACAGAGCTTTTCACCGTAGCTGCCTCGGACTTTATTCTGTTGACTACTACTCTCTGTGTTCTGTTAGTGAGGAAATTATAGATCTATCGACCGACTTTTCCTGTTATTCCTTTAGCACACATTTTGTGCGCTATTACGCCATGGTCACACTTGTCGAAGGCTTTTGCAAAGTCTGTATATATTACATCTGCATTCTTTTTGTCTTCTAGTGCATCTAGGACCTTGTCGTAGTGATCCAATAGTTGAGACAGACAGGAGCGACCTGTTCTAAACCCATGTTGCCCTGGGTTGTGTAATTGATGGGTTTCTAGATGGGTGGTGATCTTGCTTCTTAGGACCCTTTCAAAGATTTTTATAATAAGGGATGTTAGTGCTATCGGTCTGTAGTTCTTTGCTGTTGCTTTACTGCCCCCTTTGTGGAGTGGGGCTATGTCTGTGGTTTTTAGTAACTGTGGGACGACCCCCGTGTCCATGCTCCCTCTCCATATGATGGTAAAAGCTCGTGATAGGGGCTTCTTGCAGTTCTTGATGAACACGGAGTTCCATGAGTCTGGCCCTGGGGCAGAGTGCATGGGCATGTCATTTATCGCCTGTTCGAAGTCATTTGGCGTCAGGATAACATCAGATAGGCTTGTGTTAACCAAATTCTGTGGCTCTCTCATAAAAAAATCATTTTGATCTTCGACTCTTAGTCTGGTTAGCGGCTTGCTAAAAACTGAGTCATATTGGGACTTGAGTAGCTCACTCATTTCCTTGCTGTCATCTGTGTAGGACCCATCTTGTTTAAGTAGGGGCCCAATACTGGACGTTGTTCTCGACTTTGATTTGGCATAGGAGAAGTAATACTTTGGGTTTCTTTCGATTTCATTTATGGCTTTTAGTTCTTCCCGCGATTCCTGACTCCTATAAGATTCCTTTAGCTTAAGTTCGATGCTTGCTATTTCTCTGACCAGTGTCTCCCTACGCCTTTCAGATATATTGACCTCTTTTAGCCGCTCTGTTATTCTTTTCCGTCGCCTGTAAAGGGAGAGCCTGTCCCTTTCTATTTTACATCTACTCCTTTTTCTTAGAGGAATAAGCCTTGTGCATACATCGAGCGCCACCGAGTTAATCTGTTCTAGGCATAAGTTGGGGTCTGTGTTGCTTAGTATATCTTCCCAGCTTATATCGGTTAGGACTTGGTTTACTTGGTCCCACTTTATGTTTTTGTTATTGAAGTTGAATTTGGTGAATGCTCCCTTGTGCCTAATCTCATTATGTCGGTCTTGGGCACCGTGCATACATGTCTGAACCTCAATTATGTTGTGATCTGAGTATATTGTTTTTGATATGGTGACATTTCGTATCATATCATCATTGTTAGTGAAGATGAGGTCTAGTGTATTCTCCAGTCTAGTAGGCTCTATTATTTGCTGGTTTAAACTGAATTTTGTGCAGAGATTTAAAAGCCCGTGTGAGTGTGATTTTTCATCAAAGCTGCCTTCTGGTATTATTACTGCAACAATATTATTTGCTATATTCCTCCATTTTAGGTGCCTTAAGTTGAAATCCCCCAGGAGCAAGATGTTGGGTGCAGGAGCTGGCAGATTTTCCAGACAGTGGTCAATTTTTAACAGCTGTTCCTGGAATTGCTGGGATGTTGCATCCGGAGGCTTGTAGACTACCACAATAACTAGGTTTTGGTTCTCGATCTTTACTGCTAAAACTTCCACTACATCATTTGAGGCCTTCAGCAGTTCTGTGCAGACAAGTGACTCTGCAATGTACAGGCCAACCCCCCCCTTTTGCCTGTTCACTCTGTCGCATCTGTATAGGTTTTAACCTGGGATCCATATTTCGTTGTCCAAGTGATCCTTTATGTGGGTCTCTGTGAAAGCCGCGAACTGGCTTAAGAACGGGTAAAACAAGAGTGTTTCTTCATTGAAGAGGAAGAATATCATGGAACTAAACAAAACTGAAGAGATGTAAGAGGATGGCGAACACCGTAGTGTGTAAATGTTGAAGCACAGTATGAAAGTAACACAGAACTGGTGGGGTTTGTACCCATGCAAGTGAGTCATAAAATTCACAACAGTGTGTTAGCCACTCGACCAGTTGGCTCTAATAAGATTCATCCAGGACATGGACAGCATCAGGTCCAGGCACTGTCACTGGACACATGGACAACATACAGGGCTGGATTTATAAGGGGGCAACTACCCCGAGCCTCCCTGCCAGAGGAGCCCCCAGACGAAGGACTTCCTTCATAACAAAATATAATAAAAACATTAGTTTAATTAATAAAAGAAATTAACAAATAAAGTGTGTGTGAGGGGTCATCAGAAAATAGAAAGAAAGGGTGCCCACCACCCCCTCTTTCTTTGAATAACTTGACTTATCTATTTCTGGATAGCGTCAGTTCAGAGGTATATGACAAGACCACGAGGTCAGAGGTGACAAGGGTGCACATGCGTATGTATAATAAAGTGGATAGGGGAGCAATGAGGCAGATGTTGCAAGTATATGGAATAGGTAGTAAGTTACTAAATGCTGTAAAGAGTTTTTATGAGGATAGTGAGGCTCAGGTTAGGGTGGTAGAAGAGAGGGAGACTACTTCCCGGTAAAAGTAGGTCTTAGACAGGGATGTGTAATGTCACCATGGTTGTTTAATATATTTATAGATGGAGATATAAAAGAAGAAGATGCTAGGATGTTGGGGAGAGGGGTGGGATTAAATTATGGGGAATCAAATACAGAATGGGAGTTGACACAATTATTTTCTGCTGATGATACTGTGCTTTTGGGAGATTATAAAGAAAAGTTGCAAAGGTTAGTGGACGAGTTTGGGAGTGTGTGTAAAGGTAGAAAGTTGAAAGAATAAGGTGATGAGGGTATCAAAAGATTTAGATAAAGAAAAATTGAATATCACATCGGAGAGGAGTATGGAAGAAGTGAATGTTTTCACATACTATTTGGAAGTTAACGTGTCAGCGGATGGGTTTATGAAGGATAAGGTTGACCATAGAATTGAAGGAAAAAAGGCGAGTGGTGCATTGAGGTATATGTGGAGGGAAAAAATGTTATCTATGAAGACAAAGAAGGGAATGTATGAAAGTATAGTAGAACCAACACTCTTGTATAGGTGTGAAGCTTGGGTTATGAATGCTGCAGCGAGGAGACGCTTGGAGGCAGTGGAGATGTCCTGTATAAGGGCAATGTGTGGTGTAAATATTATGCAGAAAATTAGGAGTGTGGAAATTAGGAGAAGGTGTGGAGTTAATAAAAGTATTAGTCAGAGGGCTGAAGAGGGTTTGTTTAGGTGGTTTGGTCATTTAGAGAGAATGGATCAAAGTAGAATGACTTGGAGAGAGTATAAATCTGTAGGGGAAGGAAGGCGGGGTAGGGGTCGTCTTCGAAAAGGTTGGAGGGAGGGGGTAAAGGAGGTTTTGTGGGCGAGGTGTTTGGAGTTCCAGCAAGCGTGCGTGAGCGTCTTAGATAGGAGTGAATGGAGACGAATGGCATTTGGGACCTGACGATCTGTTGGAGTGTGAGCAGAGTAATATTTTGTGAAGGGATTCATGGAAACCGGTTATCTTATATAGCCGGACTTGAGTCTGGAAATGGGAAGTACAATGTCTGCACTCTAAAGGAGGGATATTGGCAGTTTGGAGGGACATCTAAACTGACGTACCTGAGCGCCTCTGCAAAAATAGTGATTATGCATGAGTGATGGTGAAAGTGTTGAATGATAAAAGTTTTTTCCTTCTTTTCGGGTCACTCTGCTTCGGTGGGAAACGGCCGACGTCTTAAAAAAATTGGAATACCCCTATTTTTCTATCTTTTTCCTAGAACTTCCATGCCAAAGTTATTAATAAACACAAGCTAGATATTATATTTATGATGGTGTTGCAGGATGTTACTAAAGTGTCCTGGAGGTGCACCGTCATAATTATGATGGTGTTGCAGGATGTTACTAAAGTGTCCTGGAGGTGCACCGTCATAATTATGATGGTGTTGCAGGATGTTACTAAAGTGTCCTGGAGGTGCACCGTCATCCTTATGACGGTCTTGCAGGATGTTACTAAAGTATCCTGGAGGTGGACCGTCATAATTATGATGGTGTTGCAGGATGTTACTAAAGTGTCCTGGAGGTGCACCGTCATAATTATGATGGTGTTGCAGGATGTTACTAAAGTATCCTGGAGGTGGACCGTCATAATTATGATGGTGTTGCAGGATGTTACTAAAGTGTCCTGGAGGCACCGTCATAATTATGATGGTGTTGCAGGATGTTACTAAAGTGTCATAATTATGATGGTGTTGCAGGATGTTACTAAAGTGTCCTGGAGGTGGACCATCATAATTATGATGGTGTTGCAGGATGTTAATAAAGTGTCCTGGAGGTGCACCGTCATAATTATGATGGAGATGCAGGATGTTTCTAAAGTGTCCTGGAGGTGCACCGTCATAATTATGAAGGTGTTGCAGGATGTTACTAAAGTGTCGTGGAGGTGCACCGTCATCATTATGATGGTCTTGCAGGATGTTACTAAAGTGTCCTGGAGGTGCACCGTCATAATTATGATGGTGTTGCAGGATGTTACTAAAGTGTCCTGGAGGTGCAGCGTCATGATTATGATGGTGCTGCAGGATGTTACTAAAGTGTCATGGAGGTGGACCGTCATAATTATGATGGTGTTGCAGGATGTTACTAAAGTGTCCTGAATGTGGACCGTCATAATTATGATGGTGTTGCAGGATGTTACTAAAGTGTCCTGGAGGCACCGTCATAATTATGATGGTGTTGCAGGATGTTACTAAATTGTCCTGGAGGTGCACCGCCATAATTATGATGGTGTTGCAGGATGTTACTAAAGTGTCATAATTATGATGGTGTTGCAGGATGTTACTAAAGTGTCCTGGAGGTGGACCGTCATAATTATGATGGTGTTGCAGGATGCTAATAAAGTGTCCTGGAGGTGCACCGTCATAATTATGATGGTGATGCAGGATGTTTCTAAAGTGTCCCGGAGGTGCACCGTCATAATTATGATGGTGTTGCAGGATGTTACTAAAGTGTCCTGGAGGTGCACCGCCATAATTATGATGGTATTGCAGGATGTTACTAAAGTGTCCTGGAGGTGGACTGTCATAATTATGATGGTGTTGTAGGATGTTACTAAAGTGTCCTGGAGGTGGACCATCATAATTATGATGGTGTTGCAGGATGTTACTAAAGTGTCCTGGAGGTGCACCGTCATAATTATGATGGTGTTGCAGGATGTTACTAAAGTGTCCTGGAGGTGGACCATCATAATAATGATGGTGTTGCAGGATATTACTAAAGTGTCCTGGAGGTGGACCGTCATAATTATGATGGTGTTGCAGGATGTTACTAAAGTGTCCTGGAGGTGTACCGTCATAATTATGATGGTGTTGCAGGATGTTAGGTGTACCGTCATAATTATGATGGTGTTGCAGGATGTTACTAAAGTGTTCTGGAAGTGCACCGTCATAATTATGATAGTGTTGCAGGATGTTACTAAAGTGTCCTGGAGGTGCACCGTCATAATTATGATGGTGTTGCAGGATGTTACTAAAGTGTCCTGGAGGTGCACCGTCATAATTATGATGGTGTTGCAGGATGTTACTAAAGTGTCCTGGAGGTGGACCGTCAAAATTATGATGGTGTTGCAGGATGTTACTAAAGTGTCCTGGAGGTGCACCATCATAATTATGATGGTGTTGCAGGATGTTACTAAAGTGTCCTGGAGGTGCACCGTCATAATTATGATGGTGTTGCAGGATGTTACTAAAGTGTCCTGGAGGTGGACTGTCATAATCATGATGGTGTTGCAGGATATTACTAAAGTGTCCTAGAGGTGGACCGTCATAATAATGATGGTGTTGCAGGATGTTACTAAAGTGTCCTGGAGGCGCACCGTCATAATTATGATGGTGTTGCAGGATGTTACTAAAGTGTCATGGAGGTGCACCGTCATAATTATGATGATGTTAATTATGATGGTGTTGCAGGATGTTACTAAAGTGTCCTGGAGGTGCACCGTCATAATTATGATGGTGTTGCAGGATGTTACTAAAGTGTCCTGGAGGTGGACCGTCATAATTATGATGGTGTTGCAGGATGTTACTAAAGTGTCCTGGAGGTGGACCGTCATAATTATGATGGTGTTGCAGGATGTTACTAAAGTGTCCTGGAGGTGGACCGTCATAATTATGATGGTGTTGCAGGATGTTACTAAAGTGTCCTGGAGGTGCACCGTCATAATTATGATGGTGTTGCAGGATGTTACTAAAGTGTCCTGGAGGTGGACCGTCATAATTATGATGGTGTTGCAGGATGTTACTAAAGTGTCCTTGAGGTCCACCGTCATAATTATGATGGTGTTGCAGGAGGTTACTAAAGTGTCCTGGAGGTGCACCGTCATAATTATGATGGTGTTGCAGGATGTTACTAAAGTGTCCTGGAGGTGCACCGTCATCCTTATGACGGTCTTGCAGGATGTTACTAAAGTATCCTGGAGGTGGACCGTCATAATTATGATGGTGTTGCAGGATGTTACTAAAGTGTCCTGGAGGTGGACCGTCATAATTATGATGGTGTTGCAGGAAGTTAATAAAGTGTCCTGGAGGTGCACCGTCATAATTATGATGGAGATGCAGGATGTTTCTAAAGTGTCCTGGAGGTGCACCGTCATAATTATGATGGTGTTGCAGGATGTTACTAAAGTGTCCTGGAGGTGCACCGTCATAATTATGATGGTGCTGCAGGATGTTACTAAATTGACATGGAGGCGCACCGTCACAATTATGATGGGGTTGCAGGTTGTTACTAAAGTGTCCTGGAGGTGGACCGTCATAATTATGATGGTGTTGCAGGATGTTACTAAAGTGTCCTGGAGGCACCGTCATAATTATGATGGTGTTGCAGGATGTTACTAAATTGTCCTGGAGGTGCAGCGTCATAATTATAATGGTGTTGCAGGATGTTACTAAAGTGTCACATTTATGATGGTGTTGCAGGATGTTACTAAAGTGTCCTGGAGGTGGACCGTCATAATTATGATGGTGATGCAGGATGATAATAAAGTGTCCTGGAGGTGGACAGTCATAATTATGATGGTGTTGCAGGTTGTTACTAAAGTGTCCTGGAGGTGCACCGTCATAATTATGATGGTGTTGCAGGATGTTACTAAAGTGTCTTGGAGGTGCACCGTCATAATTATGATGTTGTTGCAGGATGTTACTAAAGTGTCCTGGAGGTGTACCATCATAATTATGATGGTGTTGCAGGATGTTACTAAAGTGTCCTGGAGGTGCACCGTCATAATTATGATGGTGTTGCAGGATGTTACTAAAGTGTCCTGGAGGTGGACCATCATAATAATGTCCTGGAGGTGGACCGTCATAATCATGATGGTGTTGCAGGATGTTACTAAAGTGTCCTGGAGGTGCACCGTCATAATTATGATGGTGTTGCAGGATGTTACTAAAGTGTTCTGGAGGTGCACCGTCATAATTATGATAGTGTTGCAGGATGTTACTAAAGTTTCCTGGAGGTGCACCGTCATAATTATGATGGTGTTGCAGGATGTTACTAAAGTGTCCTGGAGGTGGACTGTCATAATCATGATGGTGTTGCAGGATATTACTAAAGTGTCCTAGAGGTGGACCGTCATAATAATGATGGTGTTGCAGGATGTTACTAAAGTGTCCTGGAGGTGCACCGTCATAATTATGATGGTGTTGCAGGATGTTACTAAAGTGTCCTGGAGGTGCACCGTCATAATTATGATGATGTTACTAAAGTGTCCTGGAGGTGCACTGTCATAATTATTATGGTGTTGCAGGATGTTACTAAAGTGTCCTGGAGGTGGACCATCATAATTATGATGGTGTTGCAGGATGTTACTAAAGTGTCCTGGAGGTGGACCATCATAATAATGATGGTGTTGCAGGATATTACTAAAGTGTCCTGGAGGTGGACCGTCATAATTATGATGGTGTTGCAGGATGTTACAAAAGTGTCCTGAAGGTGCACCGTCATAATTATGATGGTGTTGCAGGATGTTACTAAAGTGTCCTGGAGGTGCACCGTCATAATTATGATGGTGTTGCAGGATGTTACTAAAGTGTCCTGGAGGTGGACCGTCATAATTATGATGGTGTTGCAGGATGTTACTAAAGAGCCCTTGAGGTGGACCGTCATAATTATGATGGTGTTTTAGGATGTTACTAAAGTGTCCTGGAGGTGCACCGTCATAATTATGATGGTGTTGCAGGATGTTACTAAAGTGTCCTGGAGGTGGACCGTCATAATTATGATGGTGTTGCAGGATGTTACTAAAGTATCCTGGAGGTGCACCGTCATAATTATGATGGTGTTGCAGGATGCTAATAAAGTGTCCTGGAGGTGGACCATCATAATTATGATGGTGATGCAGGATATTACTAAAGTGTCCTGGAGGTGGACCGTCATAATTATGATGGTGTTGCAGGATGTTACTAAAGTGTCCTGGAGGTGTACCGTCATAATTATGATGATGTTGCACGATGTTACTAAAGTGTCCTAGAAGTGCACCGTCATAATTATGATGGTGTTGCAGGATGTTAATAAAGTGTCCTGGAGGTGCACCGTCATAATTATGATGGTGTTGCAGGATGTTACTAAAGTGTCCTGGAGGTGCACCGTCATAATTATGATGGTGTTGCAGGATGTTACTAAAGTGTCCTGGAGGTGGACCGTCATAATTATGATGGTGTTGCAGGATGTTACTAAAGTGTCCTGGAGGTGCACCGTCATAATTATGATGGTGTTGCAGGATGTTACTAAAGTGCCCTAGAGGTGGACCGTCATACTTATGATGGTGATGCAGGATATTACTAAAGTGTCCTGGAGGTGGACCGTCATAATTATGATAGTGTTGCAGGATGTTACTAAAGTGTCCTGGAGGTGTACCGTCATAATTATGATGGTGTTGCAGGATGTTACTAAAGTGTTCTGGAGGTGCACCGTCATAATTATGATGGTGTTGCAGGATGTTACTAAAGTGTCCAGGAGGTGCACCATCATAATTATGATGGTGTTGCAGGATGTTACTAAAGTGTCCTGTAGGTGCACCGTCATAATTATGATGGTGTTGCAGGATGTTATTAAAGTGTCCTGGAGGTGCACCGTCATAATTATGATGGTGTTGCAGGATATTACTAAAGTGTCCTGGAGGTGCACCGTCATAATTATGATGGTGTTGCAGGATGTTACTAAAGTGTCCTGGAGGTGGACTGTCATAATTATGATGGTGTTGCAGGATGTTACTAAAGTGTCCTGGAGGTGGACCGACATAATTATGATGGTGTTGCAGGATGTTACTAAAGTGTCCTGGAGGTGCACCGTCATAATTATGATGGTGTTGCAGGATGTTACTAAAGTGTCGTGGAGGTGGACCGTCATAATTATGATGGTGTTGCAGGATGTTCCTAAAGAGTCCTGGAGGTGCACCGTCATAATTATGATGGTGTTGCAGGATGTTCCTAAAGAGTCCTGGAGGTGCACCGTCATAATTATGATGGTGTTGCAGGATGTTACTAAAGTGTCCTGGAGGTGCACCGTCATAATTATGATGGTGTTGCAGGATGTTACTAGTGTCCTGGAGGTGCACCGTCATAATTATGATGGTGTTTTAGGATGTTACTAAAGTGTCCTGGAGGTGGACCGTCATAATTATGATGGTGTTGCAGCATGTTACTAAAGTGTCCTGGAGGTGGACCGTCATAATTATGATGGTGTTGCAGGATGTTACTAAAGTGCCCTAGAGGTGGACCGTCATAATTATGATGGTGATGCAGGATATTACTAAAGTGTCCTGGAGGTGGACCGTCATAATTATGATGGTGTTGCAGGATGTTACTAAAGTGTCCTGGAGGTGTACCGTCATAATTATGATGGTGTTGCAGGATGTTACTAAAGTGTCCTGGAGGTGCACCGTCATAATTATGATGGTGTTGCAGGATGTTAATAAAGTGTCCTGGAGGTGCACCGTCATAATTATGATGGTGTTGCAGGATGTTACTAAAGTGTCCTGGAGGTGCACCGTCATAATTATGATGGTGTTGCAGGATGTTACTAAAGTGTCCTGGAGGTGGACCGTCATAATTATGATGGTGTTGCAGGATGTTACTAAAGTGTCCTGGAGGTGCACCGTCATAATTATGATGGTGTTGCAGGATGTTACTAAAGTGCCCTAGAGGTGGACCGTCATAATTATGATGGTGTTGAAGGATGTTACTAAAGTGTCCTGGAGGTGCACTGTCATAATTATGATGGTGTTGCATGATGTTACTAAAGTGTCCTGGAGGTGCACCGTCATAATTATGATGGTGTTTCAGGATGTTATTAAAGTGTCCTGGAGGTGCACCGTCATAATTATGATGGTGTTGCAGGATATTACTAAAGTGTCCTGGAGGTGCACCGTCATAATTATGATGGTGTTGCAGGATGTTACTAAAGTGTCCAGGAGGTGGACCGTCATAATTATGATGGTGTTGCAGGATGTTACTAAAGTGTCCTGGAGGTGGACCGACATAATTATGATGGTGTTGCAGGATGTTACTAAAGTGTCCTGGAGGTGCACCGTCATAATTATGATGGTGTTGCAGGATGTTACTAAAGTGTCCTGGAGGTGGACCGTCATAATTATGATGGTGTTGCAGGATGTTACTAAAGTGTCCTGGAGGTGGAACGTCATAATTATGATGGTGTTGCAGGATGTTCCTAAAGAGTCCTGGAGGTGCACCGTCATAATTATGATGGTGTTGCAGGATGTTCCTAAAGAGTCCTGGAGGTGCACCGTCATAATTATGATGGTGTTGCAGGATGTTACTAAAGTGTCCTGGAGGTGCACCGTCATAATTATGATGATGTTGCAGGATGTTACTAAACTGTCCTGGAGGTGGACCGTCATAATTATGATGGTGTTGTAGGATGTTACTAAAGAGCCCTTGAGGTGGACCGTCATAATTATGATGGTGTTTTAGGATGTTACTAAAGTATCCTGGAGGTGCACCGTCATAATTATGATGGTGTTGCAGGATGTTATTAAAGTGTCCTGGAGGTGGACCGTCATAATTATGAAGGTGTTGCAGGATGTTACTAAAGTGTTCTGGAGGTGGACCGTCATAATTATGATGGTGTTGCAGGATGTTAATAAAGTGTCCTGGAGGTGCACCGTCATAATTATGATGGTGTTGCAGGATGTTACTAAAGTGTCCTGGAGGTGCACCATCATAATTATGATGGTGTTGCAGGATGTTACTAAAGTGTCATAATTATGATTGTGTTGCAGGATGTTACTAAAGTGTCCTGGAGGTGGACCGTCATAATTATGATGGTGTTGCAGGAAGTTAATAAAGTGTCCTGGAGGTGCACCGTCATAATTATGATGGAGATGCAGGATGTTTCTAAAGTGTCCTGGAGGTGCACCGTCATAATTATGATGGTGTTGCAGGATGTTACTAAAGTGTCCTGGAGGTGCACCGTCATCATTATGATGGTCTTGCAGGATGTTACTAAAGTGTCCTGGAGGTGCACCGTCATAATTATGATGGTGCTGCAGGATGTTACTAAAGTGTCATGGAGGTGGACCGTCATAATTATGATGGTGTTGCAGGATGTTACTAAAGTGTCCTGGAGGTGGACCGTCATAATTATGATGGTGTTGCAGGATGTTACTAAAGTGTCCTGGAGGCACCGTCATAATTATGATGGTGTTGCAGGATGTTACTAAATTGTCCTGGAGGTGCAGCGTCATAATTATAATGGTGTTGCAGGATGTTACTAAAGTGTCACATTTATGATGGTGTTGCAGGATGTTACTAAAGTGTCCTGGAGGTGGACCGTCATAATTATGATGGTGCTGCAGGATGCTAATAAAGTGTCCTGGAGGTGGACTGTCATAATTATGATGGTGTTGCAGGTTGTTACTAAAGAGTCCTGGAGCTGCACCGTCATAATTATGATGGTGTTGCAGGATGTTACTAAAGTGTCTTGGAGGTGCACCGTCATAATTATGATGTTGTTGCAGGATGTTACTAAAGTGTCCTGGAGGTGTACCATCATAATTATGATGGTGTTGCAGGATGTTACTAAAGTGTCCTGGAGGTGCACCGTCATAATTATGATGGTGTTGCAGGATGTTACTAAAGTGTCCTGGAGGTGGACCATCATAATAATGTCCTGGAGGTGGACCGTCATAATCATGATGGTGTTGCAGGATGTTACTAAAGTGTCCTGGAGGTGCACCGTCATAATTATGATGGTGTTGCAGGATGTTACTAAAGTGTTCTGGAGGTGCACCGTCATAATTATGATAGTGTTGCAGGATGTTACTAAAGTGTCCTGGAGGTGCACCGTCATAATTATGATGGTGTTGCAGAATGTTACTAAAGTGTCCTGGAGGTGGACCGTCAAAATTATGATGGTGTTGCAGGATGTTACTAAAGTGTCCTGGAGGTGCACCATCATAATTATGATGGTGTTGCAGGATGTTACTAAAGTGTCCTGGAGGTGCACCGTCATAATTATGATGGTGTTGCAGGATGTTACTAAAGTGTCCTGGAGGTGGACTGTCATAATCATGATGGTGTTGCAGGATATTACTAAAGTGTCCTAGAGGTGGACCGTCATAATAATGATGGTGTTGCAGGATGTTACTAAAGTGTCCTGGAGGTGCACCGTCATAATTATGATGGTGTTGCAGGATGTTACTAAAGTGTCCTGGAGGTGCACCGTCATAATTATGATGATGTTACTAAAGTGTCCTGGAGGTGCACTGTCATAATTATGATGGTGTTGCAGGATGTTACTAAAGTGTCCTGGAGGTGGACCATCATAATTATGATGGTGTTGCAGGATGTTACTAAAGTGTCCTGGAGGTGGACCATCATAATAATGATGGTGTTGCAGGATATTACTAAAGTGTCCTGGAGGTGGACCGTCATAATTATGATGGTGTTGCAGGATGTTACAAAAGTGTCCTGAAGGTGCACCGTCATAATTATGATGGTGTTGCAGGATGTTACTAAAGTGTCCTGGAGGTGCACCGTCATAATTATGATGGTGTTGCAGGATGTTACTAAAGTGTCCTGGAGGTGGACCGTCATAATTATGATGGTGTTGCAGGATGTTACTAAAGTGTCCTGGAGGTGCACCGTCATAATTATGATGGTGTTGTAGGATGTTACTAAAGTGTCCTGGAGGTGCACCGTCATAATTATGATGGTGTTGCAGGATGTTACTAAAGTGCCCTAGAGGTGGACCATCATAATTATGATGGTGATGCAGGATATTACTAAAGTGTCCTGGAGGTGGACCGTCATAATTATGATGGTGTTGCAGGATGTTACTAAAGTGTCCTGGAGGTGTACCGTCATAATTATGATGGTGTTGCAGGATGTTACTAAAGTGTCCTAGAAGTGCACCGTCATAATTATGATGGTGTTGCAGGATGTTAATAAAGTGTCCTGGAGGTGCACCGTCATAATTATGATGGTGTTGCAGGATGTTACTAAAGTGTCCTGGAGGTGCACCGTCATAATTATGATGGTGTTGCAGGATGTTACTAAAGTGTCCTGGAGGTGGACCGTCATAATTATGATGGTGTTGCAGGATGTTACTAAAGTGTCCTGGAGGTGCACCGTCATAATTATGATGGTGTTGCAGGATGTTACTAAAGTGCCCTAGAGGTGGACCGTCATACTTATGATGGTGATGCAGGATATTACTAAAGTGTCCTGGAGGTGGACCGTCATAATTATGAGGGTGTTGCAGGATGTTACTAAAGTGTCCTGGAGGTGTACCGTCATAATTATGATGGTGTTGCAGGATGTTACTAAAGTGTTCTGGAGGTGCACCGTCATAATTATGATGGTGTTGCAGGATGTTACTAAAGTGTCCAGGAGGTGCACCATCATAATTATGATGGTGTTGCAGGATGTTACTAAAGTGTCCTGTAGGTGCACCGTCATAATTATGATGGTGTTGCAGGATGTTATTAAAGTGTCCTGGAGGTGCACCGTCATAATTATGATGGTGTTGCAGGATATTACTAAAGTGTCCTGGAGGTGCACCGTCATAATTATGATGGTGTTGCAGGATGTTACTAAAGTGTCGTGGAGGTGGACCGTCATAATTATGATGGTGTTGCAGGATGTTACTAAAGTGTCCTGGAGGTGGAACGTCATAATTATGATGGTGTTGCAGGATGTTCCTAAAGAGTCCTGGAGGTGCACCGTCATAATTATGATGGTGTTGCAGGATGTTCCTAAAGAGTCCTGGAGGTGCACCGTCATAATTATGATGGTGTTGCAGGATGTTACTAAAGTGTCCTGGAGGTGCACCGTCATAATTATGATGGTGTTGCAGGATGTTACTAGTGTCCTGGAGGTGCACCGTCATAATTATGATGGTGTTTTAGGATGTTACTAAAGTGTCCTGGAGGTGGACCGTCATAATTATGATGGTGTTGCAGCATGTTACTAAAGTGTCCTGGAGGTGCACCGTCATAATTATGATGGTGTTGCAGGATGTTACTAAAGTGCCCTAGAGGTGGACCGTCATAATTATGATGGTGATGCAGGATATTACTAAAGTGTCCTGGAGGTGGACCGTCATAATTATGATGGTGTTGCAGGATGTTACTAAAGTGTCCTGGAGGTGTACCGTCATAATTATGATGGTGTTGCAGGATGTTACTAAAGTGTCCTGGAGGTGCACCATCATAATTATGATGGTGTTGCAGGATGTTAATAAAGTGTCCTGGAGGTGCACCGTCATAATTATGATGGTGTTGCAGGATGTTACTAAAGTGTCCTGGAGGTGCACCGTCATAATTATGATGGTGTTGCAGGATGTTACTAAAGTGTCCTGGAGGTGCACCGTCATAATTATGATGGTGTTGCAGGATGTTACTAAAGTGCCCTAGAGGTGGACCGTCATAATTATGATGGTGTTGAAGGATGTTACTAAAGTGTCCTGGAGGTGCACTGTCATAATTATGATGGTGTTGCATGATGTTACTAAAGTGTCCTGGAGGTGCACCGTCATAATTATGATGGTGTTGCAGGATGTTATTAAAGTGTCCTGGAGGTGCACCGTCATAATTATGATGGTGTTGCAGGATATTACTGAAGTGTCCTGGAGGTGCACCGTCATAATTATGATGGTGTTGCAGGATGTTACTAAAGTGTCCAGGAGGTGGACCGTCATAATTATGATGGTGTTGCAGGATGTTACTAAAGTGTCCTGGAGGTGGACCGACATAATTATGATGGTGTTGCAGGATGTTACTAAAGTGTCCTGGAGGTGCACCGTCATAATTATGATGGTGTTGCAGGATGTTACTAAAGTGTCCTGGAGGTGGACCGTCATAATTATGATGGTGTTGCAGGATGTTACTAAAGTGTCCTGGAGGTGGAACGTCATAATTATGATGGTGTTGCAGGATGTTCCTAAAGAGTCCTGGAGGTGCACCGTCATAATTATGATGGTGTTGCAGGATGTTCCTAAAGAGTCCTGGAGGTGCACCGTCATAATTATGATGGTGTTGCAGGATGTTACTAAAGTGTCCTGGAGGTGCACCGTCATAATTATGATGGTGTTGCAGGATGTTACTAGTGTCCTGGAGGTGCACCGTCATAATTATGATGGTGTTGCCGGATGTTACCAAAGTGTCCTGGAGGTGGACCGTCATAATTATGATGGTGTTTTAGGATGTTACTAAAGTGTCCTGGAGGTGCACCGTCATAATTATGATGGTGTTGCAGGATGTTACTAAAGTGTCCTGGAGGTGGACCGTCATAATTATGAAGGTGTTGCAGGATGTTACTAAAGTGTCCTGGAGGTGGACCGTCATAATTATGATGGTGTTGCAGGATGTTACTAAACTGTCCTGGAGGTGGACCGTCATAATTATGATGGTGTTGCAGGATGTTACTAAAGTGTCCTGGAGGTGGACCGTCATAATTATGAAGGTGTTGCAGGATGTTCCTAAAGAGTCCTGGAGGTGCACCGTCATAATTATGATGGTGTTGCAGGATGTTACTAAAGTGTCCTGGAGGTGCACCGTCATAATTATGATGGTGTTGCAGGATGTTACTAGTGTCCTGGAGGTGCACCATCATAATTATGATGGTGTTGCAGGATGTTACTAAACTGTCCTTGAGGTGGACCGTCATAATTATGATGGTGTTTTAGGATGTTACTAAAGTGTCCTGGAGGTGGACCGTCATAATTATGATGGTGTTGCAGGATGTTACTAAAGTGTCCTGGAGGTGGACCGTCATAATTATGATGGTGTTGCAGGATGTTAGTAAAGTGTCCTGGAGGTGCACCGTCATAATTATGATGGTGTTGCAGGATGTTACTAAACTGTCCTGGAGGTGGACCGTCATAATTATGATGGTGTTTTAGGATGTTACTAAAGTGTCCTGGAGGTGCACCGTCATAATTATGATGGTGTTGCAGGATGTTACTAAAGTGTCCTGGAGGTGGACCGTCATAATTATGATGGTGTTGCAGGATGTTAGTAAAGTGTCCTGGAGGTGCACCGTCATAATTATGATGGTGTTGCAGGATGTTACTAAAGTGTCCTGGAGGTGGACCGTCATAATTATGATGGTGTTGCAGGATGTTACTAAAGTGCCCTAGAGGTGGACCGTCATAATTATGATGGTGTTGCAGGATGTTACTAAAGTGTCCTGGAGGTGCACCGTCATAATTATGATGATGTTGCAGGATGTTACTAAAGTGTCCTGGAGGTGGACCGTCATAATTATGATGGTGTTGCAGGATGTTACTAAAGTGTCCTGGAGGTGCACCATCATAATTATGATGGTGTTGCAGGATGTTACTAAAGTGTCCTGGAGGTGGACTGTCATAATTATGATGGTGTTGCAGGATGTTACTAAAGTGTCCTGGAGGTGCACCGTCATAATTATGATGGTGTTGCAGGGGGTTACTAAAGTGTCCTGGAGGTGGACTGTCATAATTATGATGGTGTTGCAGGGGGTTACTAAAGTGTCATGGAGGTGGACTGTCATAATTATGATGGTGTTGCAGGGGGTTACTAAAGTGTCCTGGAGGTGCACCGTCATAATTATGATGGTGTTGCAGGGGGTTACTAAAGTGTCCTGGAGGTGGACTGTCATAATTATGATGGTGTTGCAGGGGGTTACTAAAGTGTCCTGGAGGTGGACCGTCATAATTATGATGGTGTTGCAGGATGTTACTAAAGTGTCCTGTAGGTGCACCGTCATAATTATGATGGTGTTGCAGGATGTTACTAAAGTGTCCTGGAAGTGGACCGTCATAATTATGATGGTGTTGCAGGATGTTTCTGAAGTGTCCTGGAGGTGCATCGTCATAATTATGATGGTGTTGAAGGATGTTACTAAAGTGTCCTGGAGGTGCAGCGTCATAATTATGATGGTGTTGCAGGATGTTACTAAAGTGTCATGGAAGTGGACCGTCATACTTATGATGGTGTTGCAGGATGTTACTTAAGTGTCCTGGAGGTGGACCGTCATAATTATGATGGTGTTGCAGGATGTTACTAAAGTGTCCTGGAGGTGCAGCGTCATAATTATGATGGTGTAGCAGGATGTTACTAAAGTGTCCTGGAGGTGGACCGTCATAATTATGATGGTGTTGCAGGATGTTACTAAAGTGTCCTGGAGGTGGACCGTCATAATTATGATGGTGTTGCAGGATGTTACTAAAGTGTCCTGGAGGAGCACCGTCATAATTATGATGGTGTAGCAGGATGTTACTAAAGTGTCCTGGAGGTGCACCGTCATAATTATGATGGTGTTGCAGGATGTTACTAAAGTGTCCTGGAGGAGCACCGTCATAATTATGATGGTGTTGCAGGATGTTACTAAAGTGTCCTGGAGGTGGACTGTCATAATTATGATGGTGTTGCAGGATGTTACTAAAGTGTCCTGGAGGTGCACCGTCATAATTATGATGGTGTTGCAGGATGTTACTAAAGTGTCCTGGAGGAGCACCGTCATAATTATGATGGTGTTGCAGGATGTTACTAAAGTGTCCTGGAGGAGCACCGTCATAATTATGATGGTGTTGCAGGATGTTACTAAAGTGTCCTGGAGGTGGACTGTCATAATTATGATGGTGTTGCAGGATGTTACTAAAGTGTCCTGGAGGTGCACCGTCATAATTATGATGGTGTTGCAGGATGTTACTAAAGTGTCCTGGAGGTGCACTGTCATAATTATGATGGTGTTGCAGGATGTTACTAAAGTGTCCTGGAGGAGCACCGTCATAATTATGATGGTGTTGCAGGATGTTACTAAAGTGTCCTGGAGGAGCACCGTCATAATTATGATGGTGTTGCAGGATGTTACTAAAGTGTCCTGGAGGTGGACTGTCATAATTATGATGGTGTTGCAGGATGTTACTAAAGTGTCCTGGAGGTGCACCGTCATAATTATGATGGTGTTGCAGGATGTTACTAAAGTGTCCTGGAGGTGCACTGTCATAATTATGATGGTGTTGCAGGATGTTACTAAAGTGTCCTGGAGGTGCACTGTCATAATTATGATGGTGTTGCAGGATGTTACTAAAGTGTCCTGGAGGTGCACTGTCATAATTATGATGGTGTTGCAGGATGTTACTAAAGTGTCCTGGAGGTGCACTGTCATAATTATGATGGTGTTGCAGGATGTTACTAAAGTGTCCTGGAGGTGCACTGTCATAATTATGATGGTGTTGCAGGATGTTACTAAAGTGTCCTGGAGGTGCACCGTCATAATTATGATGGTGTTGCAGGATGTTACTAAAGTGTCCTGGAGGTGCACCGTCATAATTATGATGGTGTTGCAGGATGTTACTAAAGTGTCCTGGAGGTGCACCGTCATAATTATGATGGTGTTGCAGGATGTTACTAAAGTGTCCTGGAGGTGCACTGTCATAATTATGATGGTGTTGCAGGATGTTACTAAAGTGTCCTGGAGGTGCACCGTCATAATTATGATGGTGTTGCAGGATGTTACTAAAGTGTCCTGGAGGTGGACCGTCATAATTATGATGGTGTTGCAGGATGTTACTAAAGTGTCCTGGAGGTGGACCGTCATAATTATGATGGTGTTGCAGGATGTTACTAAAGTGTCCTGGAGGTGGACCGTCATAATTATGATGGTGTTGCAGGATGTTACTAAAGTGTCCTGGAGGTGGACTGTCATAATTATGATGGTGTTGCAGGATGTTACTAAAGTGTCCTGGAGGTGGACTGTCATAATTATGATGGTGTTGCAGGATGTTACTAAAGTGTTCTTTAAGATACAAGATAAATTGACTAAAAAGTAAACAACAGGAGAAGAATACTTTCTTGGCCGTTATAAGTCTGACACTCTCCTTGGCCGTTATAAGTCTGACACTCTCCTTGGCCGTTATAAGTCTGACACTCTCCTTGGCCGTTATAAGTCTGACACTCTCCTTGGCCGTTATAAGTCTGACACTCTCCTTGGTCGTTATAAGTCTGACACTCTCCTTGGCCGTTATAAGTCTGACACTCTCCTTGGCCGTTATAAGCTGACACTCTCCTTGGCCGTTGTAAGTCTGACACTCTCCTTGGCCGTTATAAGTCTGACACTCTCCTCGGTCGTTATAAGTCTGACACTCTCCTCGGTCGTTATAAGTCTGACACTCTCCTCGGTCGTTATAAGTCTGACACTCTCCTCGGTCGTTATAAGTCTGACACTCTCCTCGGTCGTTATAAGTCTGACACTCTCCTTGGCCGTTATAAGCTGACACTCTCCTTGGCCGTTGTAAGTCTGACACTCTCCTAGGCCGTTATAAGTCTGAAAATCTCCTTGATCAATATAAGTCTGACACTCTCCTTCGCCGTTATAAGTCTGACACTCTCCTTGGCCGTTATAAGTCTGACACTCTCCTTGGCCGTTATAAGTCTGACACTCTCCTTGGTCGTTATAAGCTGACACTCTCCTTGGCCATTATAAGTCTGAAAATCTCCTTGGTCGAAATAAGTCTGACACTCTCCTTGGCCGTTATAAGTCTGACACTCTCCTTGGCCGTTATAAGTCTGACACTCTCCTTGGCCGTAATAAGTCTGACACTCTCCTTGGCCGTTATAAGTCTGACACTCTCCTTGGTCGTTATAAGTCTGACACTCTCCTTGGCCGTTATAAGCTGACACTCTCCTTGGCCGTTATAAGTCTGACACTCTCCTTGGCCGTTATAAGTCTGACACTCCTTGGCCGTAATAAGCTGACACTCTCCTTGGCCGTTATAAGTCTGACACTCTCCTTGGCCGTTACAAGCTGACACTCTCCTTGGCCGTTATAAGCTGACACTCTCCTTGACCGTTATAAGTCTGACACTCTCCTTGGCCGTTATAAGTCTGACACTCTCCTTGGTCGTTATAAGGCTGACACTCTCCTTGGCCGTTATAAGCTGACACTCTCCTTGGCCGTTATAAGTCTGACACTCTCCTTGGTCGTTATAAGTCTGACACTCTCCTTGGCCGTTATAAGTCTGACACTCTCCTTTGTCGTCATAAGTCTGACACTCTCCTTGGCCGTTATAAGCTGACACTCTCCTTGGCCGTTATAAGCTGACATTCTTTGGCCGTTAAAAGTCTGACACTCTCCTTGGCCGTTATAAGCTGACACTCTCCTTGGCCGTTATAAGCTGACACTCTCCTTGGCCGTTATAAGCTGACACTCTCCTTGGCCGTTATAAGCTGACACTCTCTTTGGCCGTTATAAGCCGACTCTCTCCTTGACCGTTACAAGCTGACACTCTCCTTGGCCGTTATAAGCTGACACTCTCCTTGGCCGTTATAAGTCTGACACTCTCCTTGGCCGTTATAAGCTGACACTCTCCTTGGCCGTTATAAGTCTGAGTCTCTCCTTGGTCGTTATAAGTCTAACACTCTCCTTGGTCGTTATAAGTCTGACACTCTCCTTGGCCGTAATAAGTCTGACACTCTCCTTGGCCGTTATAAGTCGGAGACTCTCCTTGGTCGTTATAAGTCTGACACTCTCCTTGGCCGTTATAAGTCTGACACTCTCCTTGGCCGTTATAAGCTGACACTCTCCTTGGCCGTTATAAGTCTGACACTCTCCTTGGTCGATATAAGTCTTACACTCTCCTTTGTCGTTATAAGTCTGACACTCTCCTTGGCCGTTATAAGCTGACACTCTCCTCGGCCGTTATAATCTGACACTCCTTTGCCGTTATAAGCTGACACTCTCCTTAACCGTTATAAGTCTGACACTCTCCTTGGCCGTTATAAATTGACACTCTCCTTGGCCGTTATAAGCCGACACTCCTTGGCCGTTATAAGTCTGACACTCTCTTTGGCCGTTATAAGTCTGACACTCTTTGGCCGTTATAAGCTGACACTCTCCTTGGCCGTTATAAGCTGACACTCTCCTTGGCCGTTATAAGCTGACACTCTCCTTGCCCGTTATATGCTGACACTCTCCTTGGCCGTTATAAGCTGACACTTTCCTTGGCCGTTATAAGTCTGACACTCTCCTTGGCCGTTATAAGCAGACACTCTCCTTGGCCGTTATAAGCTGACACTTTCCTTGGCCGTTATAAGTCTGACACTCTCCTTGGCCGTTATAAGCTGACACTCTCCTTGGTCGTTATAAGTCTGACACTCTCCTTGGTCGTTATAAGTCTGACACTCTCCTTGGCCGTTATAAGTCTGACACTCTCCTTGGCCGTTATAAGCCTGACACTCTCCTTGGTCGTTGTAAGTCTGACACTCTCCTTGGCCGTTATAAGCAGACACTCTCCTTGTCCGTTATAAGCTGACACTCTCCTTGGCCGTTATAAGCTGACATTCCTTGGCCGTTAAAAGTCTGACACTCTCCTTGGCCGGTATAAGCTGAAACTCTCCTTGCCCGTTATATGCAGACACTCTCCTTGGCCGTTATAAGCTGACACTTTCCTTGGCCGTTATAAGTCTGACACTCTCCTTGGCCGTTATAAGCTGACACTCTCCTTGGCCGTTATAAGCTGACACTCTCCTTGGCCGTTATAAGCTGACACTCTCCTTGGCCGTTATAAGTCTGACACTCTCCTTGGCCGTTATAAGCTGACACTCTCCTTGGCCGTTATAAGCTGACACTCTCCTTGGCCTTTACAAGCTGACACTCTTTTTGGCCGTTATAAGCTGACACTCTCCTTGGCCGTTATAAGCTGACACTCTCCTTGGCCGTTATAAGCTGACACTCTCCTTGACCATTATAAGTCTGACACTCTCCTTGGCCGTTATAAGCTGACACTCTCCTTGGCCGTTATAAGCTGACACTCTCCTTGGCCGTTATAAGTCTGACACTCTCCTTGGCCGTTATAAGCTGACACTCTCCTTGGCCGTTATAAGCTGACACTCTCCTTGGCCGTTATAAGCTGACACTCTCCTTGGCCGTTATAAGCTGACACTCTCCTTGACCATTATAAGTCTGACACTCTGACTGACACTCTCCTTGGCCGTTATAAGCTGACACTCTCCTTGGCCGTTATAAGCTGACACTCTCCTTGGCCGTTATAAGCTGACACTCTCCTTGGCCGTTATAAGTCTGACACTCTCCTTGGTCGTTATAAGTCTGACACTCTCCTTGGCCGTTATAAGTCTGACACTCTCCTTGGCCGTTATAAGCTGACACTCTCCTTGGCCGTTATAAGCTGACACTCTCCTTGGCCGTTATAAGTCTGACACTCTCCTTGGCCGTTATAAGCTGACACTCTCCTTGGCCGTTATAAGCTGACACTCTCCTTGGCCGTTATAAGCTGACACTCTCCTTGGCCGTTATAAGCTGACACTCTCCTTGACCGTTATGAGTCCGACACTCTCCTTGGCCGTTATAAGCTGACACTCTCCTTGGCCGTTATAAGCTGACACTCTCCTTGGCCGTTATAAGCTGACACTCTCCTTGGCCGTTATAAGCTGACACTCTCCTTGGCCTGACACTCTCCTTGGCCGTTATAAGCTGACACTCTCCTTGGCCGTTATAAGCTGACACTCTCCTTGGCCGTTATAAGCTGACACTCTCCTTGGCCGTTATAAGCTGACACTCTCCTTGGCCGTTATAAGTCTGACACTCTCCTTGGCCGTTATAAGCTGACACTCTCCTTGGCCGTTATAAGTCTGACACTCTCCTTGGCCGTTATAAGTCTGACACTCTCCTTGGCCGTTATAAGTCTGACACTCTCCTTGGCCGTTATAAGCTGACACTCTCCTTGGCCGTTATAAGTCTGACACTCTCCTTGGCCGTTATAAGCTGACACTCTCCTTGGCCGTTATAAGCTGACACTCTCCTTGGCCGTTATAAGTCTGACACTCTCCTTGGCCGTTATAAGCTGACACTCTCCTTGGCCGTTATAAGCTGACACTCTCCTTGGACGTTATAAGCTGACACTCTCCTTGGCCGTTATAAGCTGACACTCTCCTTGGCCCTTACAAGCTGACACTTTCCTTGGCCGTTATAAGCTGACACTCTCCTTGGCCGTTATAAGCTGACACTCCCGTTGTTATAAGCTGACACTCTCCTTGGCCGTTATAAGCTGACACTCTCCTTGGCCGTTATAAGCTGACACTCTCCTTGGCCGTTATAAGCTGACACTCTCCTTGGCCGTTATAAGCTGACACTCTCCTTGGCCGTTATAAGCTGACACTCTCCTTGGCCGTTATAAGCTGACACTGACACTCTCCTTGGCCGTTATAAGTTGACACTCTCCTTGGCCGTTATAAGCTGACACTCTCCTTGGCCGTTATAAGCTGACACTCTCCTTGGCCGTTATAAGCTGACACTCTCCTTGGCCTTTAAAAGCTGACACTCTCCTTGGCCGTTATAAGCTGACACTCTCCTTGGCCGTTATAAGCTGACACTCTCCTTGGCCGTTATAAGCTGACACTCTCCTTGGCCGTTATAAGTCTGACACTCTCCTTGGTCGTTATAAGCTGACACTCTCCTTGGCCGTTATAAGTCTGACACTCTCCTTGGCCGTTATAAGTCTGACACTCTCCTTGGCCGTTATAAGTCTGACACTCTCCTTGGCCGTTATAAGCTGACACTCTCCTTGGCCGTTATAAGTCTGACACTCTCCTTGGCCGTTATAAGCTGACACTCTCCTTGGCCGTTATAAGCTGACACTCTCCTTGGCCGTTATAAGCTGACACTCTCCTTGGCCGTTATAAGCTGACACTCTCCTTGGCCGTTATAAGCTGACACTCTCCTTGGCCGTTATAAGCTGACACTCTCCTTGGCCGTTATAAGCTGACACTTTCCTTGGCCGTTATAAGTCTGACACTCTCCTTGGCCGTTATAAGCTGACACTCTCCTTGGCCGTTATAAGCTGACACTTTCCTTGGCCGTTATAAGCTGACTCCTTGGCATAAGCTCTGGCCGTTATAAGCTGAAGGCACACTCTCCTTGGCGTTATAAGCTGACACTCTCCTTGGCCGTTATAAGCTGACACTCTCCTTGGCCGTTATAAGCTGACACTCTCCTTGGCCTTTATAAGCTGACACTCTCCTTGGCCGTTATAAGCTGACACTCTCCTTGGCCGTTATAAGCTGACACTCTCCTTGGCCGTTATAAGCTGACACTCTCCTTGGCCGTTATAAGCTGACACTCTCCTCGGCCGTTATAAGTCTGACACTCTCCTTAGCCGTAATAAGCTGACACTCTCCTTGGCCGTTATAAGCTGACACTCTCCTTGGCCGTTATAAGCTGACACTCTCCTTTACCGTTACAAGCTGACACTCTCATTGGCCGTTATGAGCTGACACTCTCCTTGGCCGTTATAAGCTGACACTCTCCTTGGCCGTTACAAGCTGACACTCCTTGGCCGTTATAATTCTGACACTCTCCTTGGCCGTTATATGCTGACACTCTCCTTGGCCGTTATAAGCTGACACTCTCTCCTTGGCCGTTATAAGCTGACACTCTCCTTGGCCGTTATAAGCTGACACTCTCCTTGGCCGTTATAAGCTGACACTCTCCTTGGCCGTTATAAGCTGACACTCTCCTTGGCCGTTATAAGCTGACACTCTCCTTGGCCGTTATAAGCTGACACTCTCCTTGGCCGTTATAAGCTGACACTCTTCTTGGCCGTTATAAGCTGACACTCTCCTTGGCCGTTATAAGCTGACACTTTCCTAGGGCGTTATAAGCTGACACTTTCCTTGGCCGTTATAAGCTGACACTCTCCTTGGCCGTTATAAGCTGACACTCTCCTTGGCCGTTATAAGCTGACACTTTCCTTGGCCGTTATAAGTCTGACACTCTTTTTGGCCGTAATAAGCTGACACTCTCCTTGGCCGTTATAAGTCTGACACTCTCCTTGGCCGTTATAAGCTGACACTCTCCTTGGCCGTTATAAGCTGACACTCTCCTTGACACTCTCCTTGGCCGTTATAAGCTGACACTCTCCTTGGCCGTTATAAGTCTGACACTCTCCTTGGCCGTTATAAGCTGACACTCTCCTTGGCCGTTATAAGCTGACACTCTCCTTGGCCGTTATAAGCTGACACTCTCCTTGGCCGTTATAAGCTGACACTCTCCTTGGCCGTTATAAGTCTGACACTCTCCTTGGCCGTTATAAGCTGACACTCTCCTCAGCCGTTATAAGCTGACACTCTCCTTGGCAGTTATAAGTCTGACCGTTATAAGCTGACACTCTCCTTGGCCGTTATAAGCTGACACTCTCCTTGGCACTCTCCTTGTTATAAGCTGACACTCTCATTGCCCGTTATAAGCTGACACTCTCCTTGGCCGTTATAAGCTGACACTCTCCTTGGAAATTATAAGCTGACACTCTCCTTGGCCGTTATAAGCTGACACTCTCCTTGGCCGTTATAAGCTGACACTCTCCTTGGCCGTTATAAGTCTGACACTCTCCTTGGCCGTTATAAGCTGACACTCTCCTTGGCCGTTATAAGCTGACACTCTCCTTGGCCGTTATAAGCTGACACTCTCCTTGGCCGTTATAAGTCTGACACTCTCCTTGGCCGTTATAAGCTGACACTCTCCTTGGCCGTTATAAGCTGACACTCTCCTTGGCCGTCATAAACTGACACTCTTCTTGGCCGTATAAGCTGACACTCTGACACTCTCCTTGGCCGTTATAAGCTGACACTCTCCTTGGCCGTTATAAGCTGACACTCTCCTTGGCCGTTATAAGCTGACACTCTCCTTGGCCGTTATAAGCTGACACTCTCCTCGGCCGTTATAAGCTGACACTCTCCTTGGCCGTTATAAGCTGACACTCTCCTTGGCCGGTATAAGGTGACACTCTCCTTGGCCGTTATAAGCTGACACTCTCCTTGGCCGTTATAAGCCGACACTCTCCTTGCCCGTTATAAGCTGACACTCTCCATGGCCGTTATAAGCCGACACTCTCCTGGGCCGTTACAAGTCTGACACTCTCCTTGGCCGTTATCAGCTGACACTCTCCTTGGCCGTTATAAGCTGACACTCTCCTTGGCCGTTATAAGCTGACACTCTCCTTGGCCGTTATAAGCTGACACTCTCCTTGGCCGTTATAAGCCGACACTCTCCTTGGCCGTTATAAGCTGACACTCTCCTTGGCCGTTATAAGCTGACACTCTCCTTGGCCGTTATAAGCTGACACTCTCCTTGGCCGTTATAAGCTGACACTCTCCTTGGCCGTTATAAGCTGACACTCTCCTTGGTCGTTATAAGCTGACACTCTCCTTGGCCGTTATAAGCTGACACTCTCCTTGGCCGTTATAAGCTGACACTCTCCTTGGCCGTTATAAGCTGACACTCTCCTTGGCCGTTATAAGCTGACACTCTCCTTGGCCGTTATAAGCTGACACTCTCCTTGGTCGTTATAAGCTGACACTCTCTTGGACGTAATAAACTAACACTCTCCTTGGCCGTTATAAGCTAACACTCTCCTTGGCCGTTATAAACTGACACTCTCCTTGGCCGTTATAAGCTGACACTCTCCTTGGCCGTTATAAGCTGACACTCTCCTTGGCCGTTATAAGCTGACACTCTCCTTGGCCGTTATAAGCTGACACTCTCCTTGGCTGACACTCTTCTTGGAAATTATAAGCTGACATTCTCCTTGGCCGTTATAAGCTGACACTCTCCTTGGCCGTTATAAGCTGACACTAGGCTTGGCCGTTATTAGTTGACACTCTTCATGGCCGTTATAAGCTGAGACTCTCCTCGTCCGTTATAAGCTGACACTCTCCCTGGCCGTTATAAGCTGACACTCTCATTGGCCGTTATAAGCTTACACTCTCCTTGGCCGTTATAAGCTGACACTCTCCTTGGCCGTTATAAGCTGACACTCTCCTTGACCGTTATAAGCTGACACTCTCCTTGGCCGTTATAAGTCTGACACTCTCCTTGGCTGTTATCAGCTGACAATCTCCTTGGCCGTTATAAGCTGACTCTCTCCTTGGCCGTTATAAGCTGACACTCTCCTTGGCCGTTATAAGCTGACACTCTCCTTGGCCGTCATAAACTGACACTCTTCCTGGAAATTATAAGCTGACATTCTCCTTGGCCGTTATAAGCTGACACTCTCCTTGGCCGTTATAAGCTGACACTCTCCTTGGCCGCTATAAGTTGACACTCTTCATTGCCGTTATAAGCTGAGACTCCTCGGCCGTTATAAGCTGACACTCTCCTTCGTCGTTATAAGCTGACACTCTCCTTGGCCGTTATAAGCTGACACTCTCCTTGGCCGTTATAAGCTGACACTCTCCTTGGTCGTTATAAGCTGACACTCTCCTTGGCCGTTATAAGCTGACACTCTCCTTGGTTGTTATAAGCTGACACTCTCCTTTGCCATTATAAGCTGACACTCTCTTTGGCCGTTATAAGCTGACACTCTTTTTGGCCGCTATAAGCTGACACTCTCCTTGGCCGTTATAAGCTGACACTCTCCTTGGCCGTTATAAACTGACACTCTCCTTGGCCGTTATAAGCTGACACTCTCCTTGGCCGTTATAAGCTGACACTCTCCTTGGCCGTTATAAGCTGACACTCTCCTTGGCCGTTATAAGCTGACTCTCTCCTTGGCCGTTATAAGCTGACACTCTCCTTGGCCGTTATAAGCTGACACTCTCCTTGGCCGTTATAAGCTGACACTCGCTTTGGCCGTTATAAGGCCGTTATAAGCTGACACTCTCCTTGGCCGTTATAAGCTGACACTCTCCTTGGCCGTTATAAGCTGACACTCTCCTTGGCCGTTATAAGCTGACACTCTCCTTGGCTGTTATAAGCTGCCACTCTCCTTGGCCGTTATAAGCGGACACTCTCCTTGTCCGTTATAAGGTGACACTCTCCTTGTTCGTTATAAGCTTACACTCTCCTTGGCCGTTATAAGTCTTTCACTCTCCTTGGCCGTAATAAGCTGACACTCTCCTTGGCCGTTATAAGTCTGACACTCTCCTTGGTCGTTATAAGCTGACACTCTCCTTGGCCGTTATAAGCTGACACTCTCTTTGGCAGTTACAAGCTGACACTCTCCTTGGCCGTAATAAGGTGACACTCTCCTTGGCCGTTACAAGCTGACACTCTCCTTGGCCGTTATAAGCTGACACTCTCCTTGACCGTTATAAGTCTGACACACTCCTTGGTCGTTATAAGTCTGACACTCTCCTTGGCCGTTATAAGCTGACACTCTCCTTGGCCTTTATTAGCTGACACTCTTCTTGGACACTCTCTTTGGACGTTATAAGCTGACACTCTCCTTGGCCGTTATAAGCTGACACTCTCCTTGGCCGTTATAAGCTGACACTCTCCTTGGTCGTTATAAGCTGACACTCTCCTTGGTCGTTATAAGCTGACACTCTCCTTGGCCGTTATAAGCTGACACTCTCCTTGGCCGTTATAAGCTGACACTCTCTTTGGCCGTTATAAGCTGACACTCTCCTTCGCCGTTATAAGCTGACACTCTGACACTCTCCTTGGCCGTTATAAGCTGACACTCTCCTTGGCCGTTATAAGCTGACACTCTCCTTGGCCGTTATAAGCTGACACTCTCCTTTGCCGTTATAAGCTGACACTCTCCTTGGCCGTTATAAGCTGACACTCTCCTTGGCCGTTATAAGCTGACACTCTCCTTGGCCGTTATAAGCTGACACTCTCCTTGGCCGTTATAAGCTGACACTCTCCTTGGCCGTTATAAGCTGACACTCTCCTTGGTTGTTATAAGCTGTCACTCTCCTTGGCCGTTATAAGCTGACACTCTGACACCCTTCTTTGCCGTTATAAGCTGACACTCTCCTCGGCCGTTATAAGCTGACACTCTCCTCGGCCGTTATAAGCTGACACTCTCCTTGGCCGTTATAAGCTGACACTCTCCTTAGCCTTTATAAGCAGACACTCTCCTTGCCCTTTATAAGCTGACACTCTCCTTGGCCGTTATAAGCTGACACTCTCCTTGGCCGTTATAAGCTGACACTCTCCTTGGCCGTTATAAGCTTACACTCTCCTTGGCCGTTATAAGCTGACACTCTCCTTGGCCGTTATAAGTCTGACACTCTCCTTGGCCGTTATAAGCTGACACTCTCCTTGGCCGTTATAAGCTGACACTCTCCTTGGCCGTTATAAGCTGACACTCTCCTTGTCCGTTATAAGCTGACACTCTCCTTGGCCGTTATAAACTGACACTCTCTTCGGCCGTTATAAGCTGACACTCTTCTTGGCCGTTATAAACTGACACTCTCTTCGGTCGTTATAAGCTGACACTCTCCTTGGCCGTTAAAAGCTCACACTCTCCTTGGCCGTTATAAGCTGACGCTCTACTTGGATGTTATAAACTGACACTCTTTTTGGCCGTAATAAGTTGACGCTCTCCTTGGCCGTTATGAGCCTGACACTCTCCTTGGCCGTTATAAGTTGACACTCTCCTTGGCCGTTATAAGCAGACACTCTCCTTGGCCGTTATAAGCTGACACTCTTTTTGGCCGTTATAAGCTGACACTCTCCTTGGCCGTTATAAGCTGACACTCTCCTTGGCCGTTATAAGCTGACACTCTCCTTGGCCGTTATAAGCTGACACTCTCCTTCGCCGTTATAAGCTGACACTCTCCTTGGCCGTTATAAGCTGACACCCTCCTTAGCCGTTATAAGCTGACACTCTCCTTGGCCGTTATAAGCTGACACTCTCCTTGGCAGTTATAAGCTGACACTCTCCTTGGCCGTTATAAACTGACACTCTCCTTGGCCGTTATAAGTTATAAGCTGACACTCTCCTTGACCGTTATAAGCTGACACTCTCCTTGGCCGTTATAAGCTGACACTCTCCTTCGCCGTTATAAGCTGATACTCTCCTTGCCCGTTATAAAATGACACTCTCCTTGGCCGTTATAAGCTGACACTCTCCTTGGCCGTTATAAGCTGACACTCTCCTTGGCCGTTATAAGCTGACACTCTCCTTGGCCGTTATAAGCTGACACTCTCCTTGGCCGTTATAAGCTGACACTCTCCTTGGCCGTTATAAGCTGACACTCTCCTTGGCCGTTATAAGCTGACACTCTCCTTGGCCGTTATAAGCCTGACACTCTCTTTGGCCGTTATAAGCTGACACTCTCCTTGGCCGTTATAAGCAGACACTCTCTTTGGCCGGTATAAGCTGACACTCTCCTTGCCCGTTATATGCTGACACTCTCCTTGGCCGTTATGAGCTGACACTTTCCTTGGCCGTTATAAGTCTGACACTCTCCTTGGCCGTTATAAGCTGACACTCCCCTTGGCCGTTATAAGCTGACACTTTCCTTGGCCGTTATAAGCTGACACTCTCCTTGGCCGTAATAAGCTGACACTCTCCTTGGCCGTTATAAGCTGACACTCTCCTTGGCCGTTATAAGCTGACACTCTCCTTGGCCGTTATAAGCTGACACTCTCCTTGGCCGTTATAAGCTGACACTCTCCTTGGCCGTTATAAGCTGACACTCTCCTTGGCCGTTATAAGCTGACACTCTCCTTGGCCGTTATAAGCTGACACTCTCCTTGGCCGTTATAATCTGACACTCTCCTCGGCCGTTATAAGCTGACACTCTCCTTGGCCGTTATAAGCTGACACTCTCCTTGGCCGTTATAAGCCGACACTCTATTTGGCCGTTATAAGCTGACACCCTCCTTGGCCATTATGAGCTGACACTCTCCTTGGCCGTTATAAGCTGACACTCTCCTTGGCCTTTATAAGCTGACACTCTTCTTGGCTGTTATAAGCTGACACTCTCCTTGGCCGTTATAAGCTGACACTCTCCTTGGCCGTTATAAGCTGACACTCTCCTGGGCCGTTATAAGCTGACACTCTCTTTGGCCGTTATATAAGCTGACGCTCTCCTTGGCCGTTATAAGCTGACACTCTCCTTGGCCGTTATAAGCTGACACTCTCCTTGGCCGTTATAAGCTGACACTCTCCTTGGCCGTTATAAGCTGACACTCTCCTTGGCCGTTATAAGTCTGACACTCTCCTTGGCCGTTATAAGCTGACACTCTCCTTGGCCGTTATAAGCTGACACTCTCCTTGGCCGTTATAAGCTGACACTCTCCTTGGCCGTTATAAGCTGACACTCTCCTTGGCCGTTATAAGCTGACACTCTCCTAGGCCGTTATAAGCCGACACTCTCATTGGCCGTTATAAGATGACACTCTCTTTGGCCGTTATAAAGTGACACTCTCCTTGGCCGTTATAAGCTGACACTCTTCTTGGCCGTTACAAGCTTACACTCTTCTTGGCCGTTATAAGATGACACTCTCCTTGGCCGCTATAATTTGACACTCTTCATTGCCGTTATAAGCTGAGACTCTCCTTGACCGTTATAAGCTGACTGACTCTCTCTTGGCCGTTATAAGCTGACACTCTCCTTGGCCGTTATAAGCTGACACTCTCCTTGGCCGTTATAAGTCTGACACTCTCATTGGCCGTTATAAGCTGACACTCTCCTTGGCTGTTATAAGCTGACACTCTCCTTGGCCGTTATAAGCTGACACTCTCCTCGGCCATTATAATCTGACACTCTCCTTGGCCGTTATAAGCTGACACTCTCCTTGGCTGTTATAAGCTGACACTCTCCTTGGCCGTTATAAGCTGACACTCTCCTTGGTCGTTATAAGCTGACACTCTCCTTGGCCGTTATAAGCTGACACTCTCCTTGGCCGTTATAAGCTGACACTCTCCTTGGCCGTTATAAGCTGACACTCTCCTGGGCCGTTGTAAGCTGACTGACACACTCTCCTTGGCCGTTATAAGCTGACACTCTTCTTGGCCGTTATAAGCTGACACTCTCCTTGGCCGTTATAAGCTGACACTCTCCTTGGCCGTTATAAGCTGACACTCTCCTTGGCCGTTATAAGCTGACACTCTCCTTGGCCGTTATAAGCTGACACTCTCCTTGGCCGTTATAAGCTGACACTCTCTTTGGCCGTTATAAGCTGACACTCTCCTTGGCCGTTATAAGCTGACACTCTCCTTGGCCGTTATAAGCTGACACTCTCCTTGGCCGTTATAAGCTGACACTCTCCTTGGCCGTTATAAGCTGACACTCTCCTTGGCCGTTATAAGTCTGACACTCTCCTTGGCCGTTATAAGTCTGACACTCTCCTTGGCCGTTATAAGCTGACACTCTCCTTGGCCGTTATAAGTCTGACACTCTCCTTGGCCGTTATAAGTCTGACACTCTCCTTGGCCGTTATAAGCTGACACTCTCCTTGGCCGTTATAAGCTGACACTCTCCTTGGCTGTTATAAGCTGACACTCTCCTTGGCCGTTATAAGCTGACACTCTCCTTGGCCGTTATAAGCTGACACTCTCCTTGGCTGTTATAAGCTGACACTCTCCTTGGCCGTTATAATCTGACACTCTCCTTGGCCGTTATAAGCTGACACTCTCCTTGGCCGTTATAAGCTGACACTCTCCTTGGCCGTTATAAGCTGACACTCTCCTTGGCCGTTATAAGGAGACACTCTCCTTGGCCGTTATAAGCTGACACTCTCCTTGGCCGTTATAAGCTGACACTCTTTTTGGCCGTTATAAGCTGACACTCTCCTTGGCCGTTATAAGCTGACACTCTCCTTGGCCGTTATAAGCTGACACTCTCTTTGGCCGTTATAAGCTGACACTCTCTTTGGCCGTTATATGTGTGACACTCTACATGGCCGTTATAAGCTGACGCTCTCCTTGGCCGTTATAAGCTGACACTCTCCTTGGCCGTTATAAGCTGACACTCTCCTTGGTCTTTATAGGCTGACACTCTCCTTGGCCGTTATAAGCTGACACTCTCCTTGGCCGTTATAAGTCTGACACTCTCCTTCGCCGTTATAAGCTGACACTCTCTTTGGACGTTATAAGCTGACACTCTCCTTGGCTGTTATAAGCTGACACTCTCCTTGGCCATTATAAGCTGACACTCTCCTTGGCCGTTATAAACTGACACTCTCCTTGGCCGTTATAAGCTGACACTCTCCTTGGAGGTTATAAGCTGACACTCTCCTTGCCCGTTATATGCTGACACTCTCCTTGGCCGTTATAAGCTGACACTCTCCTTGGCCGTTATAAGCTGACACTCTCCTTGGCCGTTATAAGTCTGACACTCTCCTTGGCCGTTATAAGCTGACACTCTCCTTGGCCGTTATAAGCTGACACTCTCCTTGGCCGTTATAAGCTGACACTCTCCTTGGCCGTTATAAGCTGACACTCTCCTTGGCCGTTATAAGCTGACGCTCTCCTTGGCCGTTATAAGCTGACACTCTCCTTGGCCGTTATAAGCTGACACTCTTCTTGGCCGTTATAAGTCTGACACTCTCCTTGGCTGTTATAAGCTCACACTCTCCTTGGTCGTTATAAGCTGACACTCTGCTTGGCCGTTATAAGCTGACACTCTCCTTGACCGTTATGAGCTGACACTCTCCTTGGCCGTTATAAGCTGACACTCTACTTGGCCGTTATAAGCTGACACTCTCCTCGGCCGTTATAAGCTGACACTCTCCTTGGCCGTTATAAGCTGACACTCTCCTTGGCCGTTATAAGCTGACACTCTCCTTGGCCGTTATAAGCTGACACTCTCCTTGGCCGTTATAAGCTGACACTCTCCTTGGCCGTTATAAGCTGACACTCTCCTTGGCTGTTATAAGCTGACACTCTCCTTGGCCGTTATAAGCTGACACTCTCCTTGGCCGTTATAAGCTGACACTCTCCTTGGCCGTTATAAGCTGACACTCTCCTTGGCGGTTATAAGCTGACAATCTACTTGGCCGTTATAAGCTGACACTCTCCAAGGCCGTTATAAGTTGACACTATACTTGGCCGTTATAAGGAGACACTCTCCTTGGCCGTTATAAGCTGACACTCTCCTTGGCCGTTATAAGCTGACACTCTCCTTGGCCGTTATAAGCTGACACTCTCCTTGGCCGTCATAAGCTGACACTCTCCTTGACCGTTATAAGCTGACACTCTCCTTGGCCGTTATAAGCTGACACTCTCCTTGGCCGTTATAAGCTGACACTCTCCTTGGCCGTTATAAGCTGACACTCTCCTTGGCCGTTATAAGCTGACACTCTCCTTGGCTGTTATAAGCTGACACTCTCCTTGGCCGTTATAAGCTGACACTCTCCTTGGCCGTTATAAGCTGACACTCTCCTTGGCCGTTATAAGCTGACACTCTCCTTGGCCGTTATAAGCTGACACTCTCCTTGGCCGTTATAAGCTGACACTCTCCTTGGCCGTTATAAGCTGACACTCTCCTTGGCCGTTATAAGCTGACACTCTCCTTGGCCGTTATAAGCTGACACTCTCCTTGGCCGTTATAAGCTGACACTCTCCTTGGCTGTTATAAGCTGACACTCTCCTTGGCCGTTATAAGCTGACACTCTCCTTGGCCGTTATAAGCTGACACTCTCCTTGGCCGTTATAAGCTGAAACTCTCCTTGGCCGTTATAAGCTGACACTCTCCTTGGCCGTTATAAGATGACACTCTCCTTGGACGTTATAAGCTGACACTCTCCTTGGCCGTTATAAGCTGACACTCTCCTTGGCCCTTACAAGCTGACACTTTCCTTGGCCGTTATAAGCTGACACTTTCCTTGGCCGTTATAAGTCTGACACTCTCCTTGGCCGTTATAAGCTGACACTCTCCTTGGCCGTTATAAGCTGACACTCTCCTTGGCCGTTATAAGCTGACACTCTCCTTGGCCGTTATAAGTCTGACACTCTCCTTGGTCGTTATAAGCTGACACTCTCCTTGGCCGTTATAAGTCTGACACTCTCCTTGGCCGTTATAAGCCGACACTCTCCTTGGCCGTTATAAGCTGACACTCCTTGGCCGTTATAAGTCTGACACTCTCCTTGGCCGTTTTAAGTCTGACACTCTCTTTGGCCGATATAAGCTGACACTCTCCTTGGCCGTTATAAGCTGACACTCTCCTTGGCCGTTATAAGTCTGACACTCTCCTTGGCCGTTTTAAGCTGACACTCTCCTTGGCCGTTATAAGATGACACTCTCCTTGGCCGTTATAAGCTGACACTCTCCTTGGCCGTTATAAGCTGACACTGTCCTTGGCCGTTATAAGCTGACACTCTCCTTGGCCGATACAAGCTGACACTCTTCTAAGCCGTTATAAGCTGACACTCTCCTCGGCCGTTATAAGCCTGACACTCTCCTTGGCCGTTATAAGCTGACACTCTCCTTGGCCGTTATAAGCTGACACTCTCCTTGGCCGTTATAAGCTGACACTCTCCTTGGCCATTATAAGCTGACACTCTCCTTGGCCGTTATAAGATGACACTCTTTGGTCGTTATGAACTGACACTCCTTGGCCGTTATAAACTGTAACTCTCCTTGTCCGTTATAAGCGGACACTCTCCTTGTCCGTTATAAGCTGACACTCTCCTTGTTCGTTATAAGCTGACACTCTTTGGCCGTTATAAGCTGACTCTCTCCTTGGCCGTTATAAGCTGACACTCTCCTTGGCCGTTATAAGCTGACACTCTCCTTGGTCGTTATAAGCTGACACTCTCCTTGGCCGTTATAAGCTGACACTCTCCTTGGCCGTTATAAGCTGACACTCTCCTTGGCCGTTATAAGCTGACACTCTCCTTGGCCGTTATAAGCTGACACTCTCCTTGGCCGTTATAAGCTGACACTCTCCTTGGCTGTTATAAGCTGACACTCTCCTTGGCCGTTATAAGCTGACACTCTCCTTGGCCGTTATAAGCTGACACTCTCCTTGGCCGTTATAAGCTGACACTCTCCTTGGCCGTTATAAGCTGACACTCTTTTTGGCCGTTATAAGCTGACACTCTCCTTGGCCGTTATAAGCTGACACTCTCCTTGGCCGTTATAAGCTGACACTCTCCTTGACCATTATAAGTCTGACACTGTCCTTGGCCGTTATAAGTCTGACACTCTCCTTGGCCGTTATAAGCTGACACTCTCCTTGGCCGTTATAAGTCTGACACTCTCCTTGGCCGTTATAAGCTGACACTCTCTTTGGCCGTTATAAGCTGACACTCTCCTTGGCTGTTATAAGCTGACACTCTCCTTGGTCGTTATAAGCTGACACTCTCCTTGGTCGTTATAAGGCACTCTTATAAGCTGACACTCTCCTTGGCAGTTATAAGGTGACACTCTCCTTGGATGTTATAAGCAGACACTCTCCTAGGCCGTTATAAGCTGAAACTCTCCTTGGCCGTTATAAGCTGACACTCTCCTAGGACGTTATAAGCTGACACTCTCCTTGGCCGTTATAAGCTGACACTCTCCTTGGCCGTTATAAGCTGAAACTCTCCTCGGCCGTTATTATCTGACACTCTCCTCGGCTGTTATCAGCTGACACTCTCCTTGGCCGTTATAAGCTGACACTCTCCTTGGCCGTTATAAGCTGACACTCTCCTTGGCCGTTATAAGCTGACACTCTCCTTGGCCGTTATAAGCCGACACTCTCCTTGGTCGTTATAAGCTGACACTCTCCTTGGCCGTTATAAGCTGACACTCTCCTTGGCCGTTATAAGCTGACACTCTCCTCGGCCGTTATAAGCTGACACTCTCCTTGGCCGTTATAAGCTGACACTCTCCTTGGCCGTCATAAGTTGTCACTATACTTGGCCGTTATAAGGTGACACTCTCCTTGGCCGTTATAAGCTGACACTCTCCTTGGCCGTTATAAGCTGACACTCTCATTGGCCGTTATAAGCTGACACTCTCCGTGGCCGTTACAACCTGACACTCTCCTTATCTGTCATAAGCTGACACTCTCTTTGGGCGTTATAAGTCTGACACTCTCCTTGGCCGTTATAAGCAGACACTCTCCTTGGCCGTTATAAGCTGACACTGTCCTTGGCCGTTATAAGCTGACACTCTCCTTGGTCGATATAAGTCTGACACTCTCCTTGGCCGTTATAAGCACTCTTCTTGACACTGACACTTTCCTTGGCCGTTATAAACTGACACTCTCCTTGGCCGTTATAAGCTGACACTCTCCTTGACCGTTATAAGCTGACACTCTCCTTGGCCGTTATAAGCAGACACTCTCCTTGGCCGTTATAATCTGACTGACACTCTCCTTGGCCGTAATAAGCTGACACTCTCCTTGGCCGTTATAAACTGACACTCTCCTTGGCCGTTATAAGCTGACACTCTCCTTGGCCGTTATAAGCTGACACTCTCCTTGGCCGTTATAAGCTGACACTCTCCTTGGCCGTTATAAGCTGACACTCTAATTGGCCGTTATAAGCTGACACTCTCCTTGGCCGTTATAAGCTGACACTCTCCTTGGCCGTTATAAGCCGTCTCTCTCATTGGCCGTTGTAAGCTGGCACTCTTTTTGGCCGTTATAAGCCGACACTCTCCTTGGTCGATATATGCTGACACTCTCCTTGGCCGTTATAACTCTGACACTCTCCATGGCCGTTATTAGCCGACACTCTCCTTGGCCGTTTTAAGCTGACACTCTCCTTGGCCGTTATAAGCTGACACTCTCCTTGGCCGTTATAAGCAGACACTCTCTTTGGCCGGTATAAGCTGACACTCTCCTCGCCCGTTATATGCTGACACTCTCCTTGGCCGTTTTGAGCTGACACTTTCCTTGGCCGTTATAAGCTGACACTCTTCTTGGCGGTTATAAGCTGACACTCTCCTTGGTCGTTATAAGCTGACACTCTCCTTGGTCGTTATAATCTGACACTTTCCTTGGCCGTTATAAGTCTGACACTCTCCTTGGCCGTAATAAGCTGACACTCTCCTTGGCCGTTATAAGCTGACACTCTCCTTGGCCGTTATAAGCTGACACTCTCCTTGGCCGTTATAAGCTGACACTCTCCTTGGCCGTTATAAGCTGACACTCTCCTTGGCCGTTATAAGCTGACACTCTCCTTGACCGTTATAAGCTGACACTCTCCTTGGCCGTTATAAGCTGACACTTTCCTTGGCCGTTATAAGCTGACACTCTCCTTGGCCGTTATAAGCTGACACTCTCCTTGACCGTTATAAGCTGACACTCTCCTTGGCCGTTATAAGCTGACACTCTCCTTGGCCGTTATAAGCTGACGCTCTCCTTCGCCGTAATAAGCTGATACTCTCCTTGCCCGTTATAAAATGACACTCTCCTTGGCCGTTATAAGCTGACACTCTCCTTGGCCGTTATAAGCTGACACTCTCCTTGGCCGTTATAAGCTGACACTCTCCTTGGCCGTTATAAGCTGACATTCTCCTTGGCCGTTATAAGTCTGACACTCTCCTTGGCCAATATAAGCTGACACTCTCCTTGGCCGTTATAGGCTGACACTCTCCTTGGCCGTCATAAACTGACACTCTTCCTGGAAATTATAAGCTGACATTCTCCTTGGCCGTTATAAGCTGACACTCTCCTTGGCCGTTATAAGCTGACACTCTCCTTGGCCGTTATAAGCTGACACTCTCATTGCCCGTTATAAGCTGACACTCTCCTTGGCCGTTAAAAGCTGACACTCTCTTGGGCCGTTATAAGCTTACACTCTCCTTGACCGTTATAAGCTGACACTCTGCTTGGCCATTATAAGTCTGACACTCTCCTTGGCTGTTATCAGCTGACAATCTCCTTGGCCGTTATAAGCTGACTCTCTCCTTGGCCGTTATAAGCTGACACTCTCCTTGGCCGTTATAAGCTGACACTCTCCTTGTCCGTTATAAGCTGACACTCTCCTTGGCCGTTATAAGCTGACACTCTCCTTGGCCGTTATAAGCTGACACTCTCCTTGGCCGTTATAAGCTGAGACTCTCCTCGTCCGTTATAAGCTGACACTCTCCCTGGCCGTTATAAGCTGACACTCTCATTGGCCGTTATAAGCTGACACTCTCCTTGGCCGTTATAAGCTGACACTCTCCTTGGCCGTTATAAGCTGACACTCTCTTTGGCCGTTATAAGCTGACACTCTCCTTGGCCGTTATAAGCTGACACTCTCCTTGGCCGTTATAAGCTGACACTCTCCTTGGCCGTTATAAGCTGACACTCTCCTTGGCCGTTATAAGCTGACACTCTCCTTGGCCGTTATAAGCTGACACTCTCCTTGGCCGTTATAAGCTGACACTCTCCTTGGCCGTTATAAGCTGACACTCTCCTTGGCCGTTACAAGCTGACAGTCTCTTTGGCCGTTATAAGCTGACTGACACTCTCCTTGGCCGTTATAAGCTGACACTCTCCTTGGCAGTTATAAGCTGACACTCTCCTTGGCCGTTATAAGCTGACACTCTCCTTGGCGGTTATAAGCTGACAATCTACTTGGCCGTTATAAGCTGACACTCTCCTTGGCCGTTATAAGCTGACACTCTCCTTGACCGTTATAAGCTGAGACTCTCCTCGGCCGTTATAAGCTGAGACTCTCCTCGGCCGTTATAAGATGACACTCTCCTTGGCCGTTATAAGCTGACACTCTATTTGGCTGTTATAAGCTGACACTATAAGTCTGACACTCTCCTTGGCCGTTATAAGCTCTGACACTCTCCTTGGCCGTTATAAGCTGACACTCTCCTTGGCCGTTATAAGCTGACACTCTCCTTGGCCGTTATAAGCTGACACTCTCCTTGGCCGTTATAAGCTGACACTCTCCTTGGCTGTTATAGGATGACACTCTCCTTGGCCGTTATAAGCTAACACTCTCCTTGGCTGTTATAAGCTGACACTCTCCTTGGCCGTTATAAGCTGACACTCTCCTTGGCCGTTATAAGATGACACTCTCCTTGGCCGTTATAAGCTGAGACTCTCCTTGGCCGTTATAAGCTGACACTCTCCTTGGCCGTTATAAGCTGACACTCTCCTTGGCCGTTATAAGCTGACACTCTCCTTGGCCGTTATAAGCTGACACTCTCCTTGGTCGTTATAACCTGACACTCTCCTTGGCCGTTATAAACTGACACTCTCCTTGGCCGTTATAAGCTGACACTCTCCTTGGCCTTTGTAAGCTGACACTCTCCTTGGCCGTTATAAGCTCACACTCTAATTGGCCTTTGTAAGCTGACATTCTCCTTGGCCGTTATAAGCTGACGCTCTCCTTGGCCGTTATAAGCTGACATTCTCCTTGGCCGTTATAAGTCTGACACTCTCCTTGGCCAATATAAGCTGACACTCTCCTTGGCCGTTATAGGCTGACACTCTCCTTGGCCGTCATAAACTGACACTCTCCTTGGCCGTTATAAGCTGACACTCTCCTTGGCCGTTATAAGCTGACACTCTCCTTGGCCGTTATAAGCTGACACTCTCCTTGGCCGTTATAAGCTGACACTCTCCTTGGCCGTTATAAGCTGACACTCTCCTTGGCCGTTATAAGCTGACACTCTCCTTGGCCGTTATAAGCTGACACTCTCCTTGGCCGTTATAAGCTGACACTCTCCTTGGCCGTTATAAGCTGACACTCTCCTTGGCCGTTATAAGCTGACACTCTCCTTGGTCGTTATAAGCTGACACTCTCCTTGGCCGTTATAAGCTAACACTTTCCTTGGCCGTTATAAGCTGACACTCTCCTTGGCCGTTATAAGCTGACACTCTCCTTGGCTGTTATAACCTGACACTCTCCTCGGCCGTTATAAGCTGTTACTCTTTTTGGCCGTAATAAGCTGACACTCTCCTTGGCCGTTATAAACTGACACTCTCCTTGGCCGTTATAAGCTGACACTCTTCTTGGCCGATACAAGCTGACACTCTCCTTGGCCGTTATAAGCTCACACTCTCCTTGGCCGTTATAAGCTGACACTCTTCTTGGCCGTTATAAGCTGACACTCTCCTTGGCCGTTATAAGCTGACACTCTCCTTGGCCGTTATAAGCTGACACTCTCCTTGGCCGTTATAAGATGACACTCTCCTTGGCCGTTATAAGCTGAGACTCTCCTTGGCCGTTATAAGCTGTCACTCTTTGGCCGTTATAAACTGACAATCTCCTTGGCCGTTATAAACTGTAACTCTCCTTGGCCGTTATAAGCTGACACTCTCCTTGGCCGTTATAAGCTGACACTCTCCTTGTTCGTTATAAGCTTACACTCTCCTTGGCCGTTATAAGTCTGACACTCTCCTTGGCCGTTATAAGCTGACACTCTCCTTGGCCGTTATAAGTCTGACACTCTCCTTGTCCGTTATAAGCGGACACTCTCCTTGTCCGTTATAAGCTGACACTCTCCTTGTTCGTTATAAGCTGACACTCTTTGGCCGTTATAAGCTGACTCTCTCCTTGGCTGTTATAAGCTGCCACTCTCCTTGGCCGTTATAAGCGGACACTCTCCTTGTCCGTTATAAGCTGACACTCTCCTTTGCCGTTATAAGCTGACACTCTCCTTGTTCGTTATAAGCTGACACTCTCCTTGGCCGTTATAAGCTGACACTCTCCTTTATAAGCTGACACTCTCCTTGTTATAAGCTGTTATAAGCTGACACTCTCCTTGGCCGTTATAAGCTGACACTCTCCTTGGCCGTTATAAGCTGACACTCTCCTTGGCCGTCATAAGCTGACACTCTCCTTAGCCGTTATAAGCTGACACTCTCCTTGGCTGTTATAAGCTGACACTCTTCTTGGCCGTTATAAGCTGTCACTCTTTGGCTGTTATCAGCTGACAATCTCCTTGGCCGTTATAAGCTGACTCTCTCCTTGGCCGTTATAAGCTGACACTCTCCTTGGCCGTTATAAGCTGACACTCTCCTTGGCCGTTATAAGCTGACACTCTCCTTGGCCGTTATAAGCTGACACTCTCCTTGGCCGTTATAAGCTGACACTCTCCTTGGCCGTTATAAGCTGACACTCTCCTTGGCCGTTATAAGCTGACACTCTCCTTGACCGTTATAAGCTGACACTCTCCTTGACCGTTATAAGCTGACACTCTCCTTGGCCGTTATAAGCTGACACTCTCCTTGGCCGTTATAAGCTGACACTCTCCTTGGCCGTTATAAGCTGACACTCTCCTCGGCCGTTATAAGCTGACACTCTCCTTGGCCGTTATAAGCTGACACTCTCCTTGGCCGTTATAAGCTGACACTCTCCTTGGCCGTTATAAGCTGACACTCTCCTCGGCCGTTATAAGCTGTCACTCTCCTCGGCCGTTATAAGCTGACACTCTCCTTGGCCGTTATAATCTGACTCTCTCCTTGGTAGTTATAAGACTGACACTCTCCTTGGCCGTTATAAGCTGACACTCTCTTTGTCCGTTAAAAGCTGACACTCTCCTTGGCCGTTATAAGCTGACACTCTCCTTGGCCGTTATAAGCTGACACTCTCCTTGGCCGTCATAAGCTGACACTCTCCTTGACCGTTATAAGCTGACACTCTCCTTGGCCGTTATAAGCTGACACTCTCCTTGGCCGTTATAAGCTGACACTCTCCTTGGCCGTTATAAGCTGACACTCTCCTTGGCAGTTATAAGCTGACACTCTCCTTGACCATTATAAGCTGACACTCTTCTTGGCTGTTATAAGCTGAATTTCTCCTTGGCCGTTACAAGCTGACGCTCTCCTTGGCCGTTATAAGCTGACACTCTCCTTGGCCGTTATAAGCTGACACTCTTCTTGGCCGTTATAAGCTGACACTCTCCTTGGCCTTTACAAGCTGACACTCTCCTTGGCCGTTATAAGCTGACACTCTCCTTGGCCGTTCTAAGCTGACACTCTCCTTGGCCGTTATAAGCCGACACTCTCCTTGGTCGATATATGCTGACACTCTCCTTGGCCGTTATAAGCTGACACTCTCCTTGGCCGTTATAAGCTGACACTCTCCTCGGCCGTTATAAGCTGACACTCTCCTTGGCCGTTATAAGCTGACACTCTCCTTGGCCGTTATAAGCTGACACTCTCCTTGGCCGTTATAAGCTGACACTCTCCTTGGCCGTTATAAGCTGACACTCTCCTTGGCCGTTATAAGCTGACACTCTCCTTGGTCGTTATAAGCTGACACTCTCCTTGGCCGTTATAAGCTGACACTCTCCTTGGCCGTTATAAGCTGACACTCTCCTTGGCCGTTATAAGCTGACACTCTCCTTGGACACTCTTCTTGGCAGTTATAAGCTGACACTCTTCTTGGCCGTTATAAGCTGACACTCTCCTTGGCCGTTATAAGCTGACACTCTCCTTGGCCGTTATAAACTGACACTCTCCTTGGCCGTTATAAGCTGACACTCTCCTTGGCCGTTATAAGCTGACACTCTCCTTGGCCGTTATAAGCTGACACTCTCCTTGGCCGTTATAAGCTGACACTCTCCTTGGCCGTTATAAGCTGACACTCTCCTTGGTCGTTATAAGCTGACACTCTCCTTGGCCGTTATAAGCAGACACTCTCCTTGGCCGTTATAAGCTGACACTCTTCTTGGCCGTTATAAGCTGACTGACACTCTCCTTGGCCGTTATAAGCTGACTGACACTCTCCTTGGACGTTATAAGCTGACACTCTCTTTGGCCGTTATAAGCTGACACTCTTCTTGGCCGTTATAAGCTGACACTCTCCTTGGCCGTTATAAGATGAAACTCTCCTTGGACACTCTCCTTGGCCTTTATAAGCCGACACTCTCCTTGCCCTTTATAAGCTGACACTCTCCTTGGCCGTTAAAAGCTGACACTCTCCTTGGCCGTTATAAGCTGACACTCTCCTTGGCCGTTATAAGCTGACACTCTTCTTGGCCGTTATAAGCGGACACTCTCCTTGGCAGTTATAAGCTGACACTCTCCTTGGCCGTTATAAGCTGACACTCTCCTTGGCGGTTATAAGCTGACAATCTACTTGGCCGTTATAAGCTGACTCTCCTCCTTATAAGGCCGTTATAAGCTGACACTCTCCTCGGCCGTTATAAGCTGACACACTCCTTGGCCGTTATAAGCTGACACTCTCCTCGGCCGTTATAAGCTGACACTCTCCGTGGCCGTTATAAGCTGACACTCTCCTTGGCCACTCTCCTTGTTATAAGCTGACACTCTCCTTGGCCGTTATAAGCTGACACTCTCCTTGGCCGTTATAAGCTGACACTCTCCTTGGCCGTTATAAGCTGACACTCACCTTGGCCGTTATAAGCTGACACTCTCCTTGGCCGTTATAAGCTGACACTCTCCTTGGCCGTTATAAGCTGACACTCTCCTTGGCCGTTATAAGCTGACACTCTCCTTGGCCGTTATAAGCTGACACTCTCCTTGGCCGTTATAAGCTGACACTCTCCTTGGCCGTTATAAGCTGACACTCTCCTTGGCCGTTATAAGCTGACACTCTCCTTGGCCGTTATAAGCTGACACTCTCCTTGGCCGTTATAAGCTGACACTCTCCTTGGCCGTTATAAGCTGACACTCTCCTTGGCCGTTATAAGCTGACACTCTCCTTGGCCGTTATAAGCTGACACTCTATTTGGCCGTTATAAGCTGACACTCTCCTTGGCCGTTATAAGCTGACACTCTCCTTGGCCGTTATAAGCTGACACTCTCCTTGGCCGTTATAAGCTGACACTCTCCTTGGCCGTTATAAGCTGACACTCTCCTTGGTCGTTATAAGCTGACACTCTCCTTGGCCGTTATAAGCTGACACTCTCCTTGGCCGTTATAAGCTCACACTTTCCTTGGCCGGTATAAGCTGACACTCTCTGGCCGTAATAAGCTGACGCTCTTTTTGGCCGTTATAAGCTGACACTTTACTTGGCCGTTATAAGCTGACACTCTCCTTGGCCGTTATAAGCTGACACTCTAATTGGCCTTTACAAGCTGACACTCTCCTTAGCCGTTATAAACTGACACTCTCCTGGGCCGTTATAAGCTGACACTCTCCTTGGCCGTTATAAGCTGACACTCTCCTTGGCCGTTATAAGCTGACACTCTCTTTGGCCGTTAAAAGTTAACACTCTCCTTGGCCGTTAAAAGCAGACACTCTCCTCGGTCGTTATAAGCTGATACTCTCCTCGGCCGTTATAAGCTAACACTCTTCTTGGCCGTTATAAGCTGACACTCTCCTTGGCCGTTATAAGCTGACACTCTCCTTGGCCGTTATAAGCTGACACTCTCCTTGGCCGTTATAAGCTGACACTCTTTGGCCGTTATAAGCTGACACTCTCCTTGGCCGTTATAAGCTGACACTCTCCTTGGCCGTTATAAGCTGACACTCTCCTTGGCCGTTATAAGCTGACACTCTCCTTGGCCGTTATAAGCTGACACTCTCCTTGGCCGTTATAAGCTGACACTCTTCTTGGCCGTTATAAGCTGACACTCTCCTCGGCCGTTATAAGCTGACACTCTCCTCGGCCGTTATAAGCTGACACTCTCCTTGGCCGTTATAAGCTGACACTCTCCTTGGCCTTTACAAGCTGACACTCTTTTTGGCCGTTATAAGCTGACACTCTCCTTGGCCGTTATAAGCTGACACTCTCCTTGGCCGTTATAAGCTGACACTCTCCTTGGCCGTTATAAGCTGACACTCTCCTTGACCATTATAAGTCTGACACTCTCCTTGGCCGTTATAAGCTGACACTCTCCTTGGCCGTTATAAGCTGACACTCTCCTTGGTCGTTATAAGCTGACACTCTCCTTGGCCGTTATAAGCTGACACTCTCCTTGGCCGTTATAAGCTGACACTCTCCTTGGCCGTTATAAGCTGACACTCTCCTTGGCCGTTATAAGCTGACACTCTCCTTGGCCGTTATAAGCTGACACTCTCCTTGGCCGTTATAAGCTGACACTCTCCTTGGCCGTTATAAGCTGACACTCTCCTTGGCCGTTATAAGCTGACACTCTCCTTGGCCGTTATAAGCTGACACTCTCCTTGGCCGTTATAAGCTGACACTCTCCTTGGCCGTTATAAGCTGACACTCTCCTTGGCCGTTATAAGCTGACACTCTCCTTGGCCGTTATAAGCTGACACTCTCCTTGGCCGTTATAAGCTGACACTCTCCTTGGCCGTTATAAGCTGACACTCTCCTTGGCCGTTATAAGCTGACACTCTCCTTGGCCGTTATAAGCTGACACTCTCCTTGGCCGTTATAAGCTGACACTCTCCTTGGCCGTTATAAGCTGACACTCTCCTTGGCCGTTATAAGCTGACACTCTCCTTGGCCGTTATAAGCTGACACTCTCCTTGGCCGTTATAAGCTGACACTCTCCTTGGCCGTTATAAGCTGACACTCTCCTTGGCCGTTATAAGCTGACACTCTCCTTGGCCGTTATAAGCTGACACTCTCCTTGGCCGTTATAAGCTGACACTCTCCTTGGCCGTTATAAGCTGACACTCTCCTTGGCCGTTATAAGCTGACACTCTCCTTGGCCGTTATAAGCTGACACTCTCCTTGGCCGTTATAAGCTGACACTCTCCTTGGCCGTTATAAGCTGACACTCTCCTTGGCCGTTATAAGCTGACACTCTCCTTGGCCGTTATAAGCTGACACTCTCCTTGGCCGTTATAAGCTGACACTCTCCTTGGCCGTTATAAGCTGACACTCTCCTTGGCCGTTATAAGCTGACACTCTCCTTGGCCGTTATAAGCTGACACTCTCCTTGGCCGTTATAAGCTGACACTGTCCTTGGCCGTTATAAGCTGACACTCTCCTTGGCCGTTATAAGCTGACACTCTCCTTGGCCGTTATAAGCTGACACTCTCCTTGGCCGTTATAAACTGACACTCTCCTTGGCCGTTATAAGCTGACACTCTCCTTGGCCGTTATAAGCTGACACTCTCCTTGGCCGTTATAAGCTGACACTCTCCTTGGCCGTTATAAGCTGACACTCTCCTTGGCCGTTATAAGCTGACACTCTCCTTGGCCGTTATAAGCTGACACTCTCCTCGGCCGTTATAAGCTGACACTCTCCTTGGCCGTTATAAGCTGACACTCTCCTTGGCCGTTATAAGCTGACACTCTCTGGCCATTATTAGCTGACGCTCTCGTTGGCCGTTATAAGCTGACACTCTCATTGACCGTTATAAGCTGACACTCTTCTTGGCCGTTATAAGCTGACACTCTCAAAGCCTTTACAAGCTGACACTCTCCTTGGCCGTTATAAGCTGACACTCTCCTTGGCCGTTATAAGCTGACACTCTCCTTGGCCGTTATAAGCCGACACTCTCCTTGGTCGATATATGCTGACACTCTCCTTGGCCGTTATAACTCTGACACTCTCCATGGCCGTTATTAGCCGACACTCTCCTTGGCCGTTATAAGCTGACACTCTCCTTGGCCGTTATAAGCTGTTATAAGCAGACACTCTCCTTGTCCGTTATAAGCTGACACTCTCCTTGGCTGTTATGAGCTGACATTCCTTGGCCGTTAAAAATCTGACACTCTCCTTGGCTGTTTTAAGCCTGACACTCTCTTTGGCCGTTATAAGCTGACACTCTCCTTGGCAGTTATAAGCTGACACTCTCCTTGGCCGGTATAAGCTGACACTCTCCTTGGCCGTTATAAGCTGACACTTTCCTTGGCCGTTATAAGTCTGACACTCTCCTTAGCCGTTATAAGCTGACACTCTCCTTTGCCGTTATAAGCTGACACTCTCCTTGGCCGTTATAAGCTGACACTCTCCTTGGCCGTTATAAGCTGACACTCTCCTTGGCCGTTATAAGCTGACACTCTTCTTTGCCGTTATAAGCTGACACTCTCCTCGGCCGTTATAAGCTGACACTCTCCTCGGCCGTTATAAGCTGACACTCTCCTTGGCCGTTATAAGCTGACACTCTCCATGGCCTTTATAAGCCGACACTCTCATTGCCCGTTATAAGCTGACACTCTCCTTGGCCGTTATAAACTGACACTCTCCTTGGCCGTTATAAGCTGACACTCTATTTGGCCGTTGGAAGCTGACACTCTTTTTGGCCGTTATAAGCTCACACTCTCCTTGGCCGTTATAAGCTGACACTCTTCTTGGCCGTTATAAACTGACACTCTCCTCGGCCGTTATAAGCTGACACTCTCCTTGGCCGTTATAAGCTGACACTCTCCTTGGCCGTTATAAGCTGACACTCTCCTTGGCCGTTATAAGCTGACACTCTCCTTGGCCGTTATAAGATGACACTCTCCTTGGCCGTTATAAGCTGACACTCTCCTTGGCCGTTATAAGCTGACACTTTCCTTGGCCGTTATAAGTCTGACACTCTCCTTGGCCGTTATAAGCTGACACTCTCCTTGGCAGTTATAAGGTGACACTCTCCTTGGATGTTATAAGCAGACACTCTCCTTGGCCGTTATAAGCTGAAACTCTCCTTGGCCGTTATAAGCTGACACTCTCCTTGGACGTTATAAGCTGACACTCTCCTTGGCCGTTATAAGCTGACACTCTCCTTGGCCGTTATAAGCTGACACTCTCCTTGGCCGTTATAAGCTGACACTCTCCTTGGCCGTTATAAGCTGACACTCTCCTTGGCCGTTATAAGCTGACACTCTCCTTGGCCGTTATAAGCTGACACTCTCCTTGGCCGTTATAAGCTGACACTCTCCTTGGCCGTTATAAGCTGACACTCCTTGGCCGTTATAAGCTGACACTCTCCTTGGCCGTTATAAGCTGACACTCTCCTTGGCCGTTATAAGCTGACACTCTCCTTGGCCGTTATAAGTTGACACTCTCCATGGCCGTTATAAGCTGAGACTCTCCTCGGCCGTTATAAGCTGACACTCTCCTTGGCCGTTATAAGCTGACACTCTCCTTGGCCGTTATAAGCTGACACTCTCCTTACCGTTATAAGCTGACACTCTCCTTGGCCGTTATAAGCTGACACTCTCCTTGGCCGTTATAAGCTGACACTCTCCTTGGTCGTTATAAGCTGACACTCTCCTTGGCCGTTATAAGCTAACACTCTCCTTGGCCGTTATAAGCTGACACTCTCCTTGGCCGTTATAAGCTGACACTCTCCTTGGCCGTTATAAGCTGACACTCTCCTTGGCCGTTATAAGCTGAAACTCTTTGGCCGTTATAAACTGACACTCTCCTTGGCCGTTATAAGCTGACTCTCTCCTTGGCCGTTATAAGCTGACACTCTCCTTGGCCGTTATAAGCTGACACTCTCCTTGGCCGTTATAAGCTGACACTCTCTTTGGCCGTTATAAGCTGACACTCTTTCGCCGTTATGAACTGACACTCTCCTTGGCCGTTATAAGCTGACACTCTCCTTGGCCGTTATAAGCTGACACTCTCCTTGGCCGTTATAAGCTGACACTCTCCTTGGCCGTTATAAGCTGACACTCTCCTTGGCCGTTATAAGCTGACACTATCCTTGGCCGTTATAAGCTGACACTCTTCTTGGTCGTTATAAGCTTACACTCTCCTTGGCCGATATAAGCTGACACCCTCCTTGGCCGTTATAAGCTGACACTCTCCTTGGCCGTTATAAGCTGACACTCTCCTTGGCCGTTATATGCTGACACTCTCCTTGGCCGTTATAAGCTGACACTCTCCTTGGCCGTTATAAGCTGACACTCTCCTTGGCCGTTATAAGCTGACACTCTCCTTGGCCGTTATAAGCTGACACTCTCCTTGGCCGTTATAAGCTGACACTCTCCTTGGCCGTTATAAGCTGACACTCTCCTTGGTCGTTATAAGCTGACACTCTCTTGGTCTTTATAAGCTAACACTCTCCTTGGCCGTTATAAGCTAACACTCTCCTTGGCCGTTATAAACTGACACTCTCCTTGGCCGTTATAAGCTGACACTCTCCTTGGCCGTTATAAGCTGACACTCTCCTTGGCCGTTATAAGCTGACACTCTCCTTGGCCGTTATAAGCTGACACTCTCCTTGGCTGTTATAAGCTGACACTCTTCTAAGCCGTTATAAGCTGACACTCTCCTCGGCCGTTATAAGCCTGACACTCTCCTTGTCCGTTATAAGCTGACACTCTCTTTGGCCGTTATAAGCTGACATTCCTTGGCCGTTAAAAATCTGACACTCTCCTTGGCCGTTATAAGCCTGACACTCTCTTTGGCCGTTATAAGCTGACACTCTCCTTGGCCGTTATAAGCTGACACTCTACTTGGCCGGTATAAGCTGACACTCTCCTTGCCCGTTATATGCTGACACTCTCCTTGGATGTTATAAGCTGACACTCTCCTTGGCCGTTATAAGCTGACACTCTCCTCGGCCGTTATAAGTCTGACACTCTCCTTAGCCGTAATAAGCTGACACTCTCCTTGGCCGTTATAAGCTGACACTCTCCTTGGCCGTTATAAGCTGACACTCTCCTTGGCCGTTATAAGCTGACACTCTCCTTGGCCGTTATAAGCTGACACTCTCCTTGGTCGTTATAAGCTGACACTCTCCTTGGCCGTTATAAGCTGACACTCTCCTTGGCCGTTATAAGCTGACACTCTCCTTGGCCGTTATAAGCTGACACTCTCCTTGGCTGTTATAAGATGACATAATAAGCTGACACTCTCCTTGCCCCTTATAAGCTGACACTCTCTTTGGCCGTTATAAGCTGACACTCTCCTTGGCCGTTATAAGCTGACACTCTCCTTGGCCGTTATAAGTCTGTCACTCTCCTTGGCCGTTTTAAGCTGACACTCTCCTTGGCCGTTATAAGATGACACTCTCCTTGGCCGTTATAAGCTGACACTCTCCTTGGCCGTTATAAGCTGACACTCTCCTTGGCCGTTATAAGCTGACACTCTCCTTGGCCGTTATAAGCTGACACTCTCCTTGGCCGTTATAAGCTGACACTCTCCTTGGCCGTTATAAGCTGACACTCTCCTTGGCCGTTATAAGCTGACACTCTCCTTGGCCGTTATAAGCTGACACTCTCCTTGGCCGTTATAAGCTGACACTCTCCTTGGCCGTCATAAGCCGACACTCTTCTTGGAAATTATAAGCTGACATTCTCCTTGGCCGTTATAAGCTGACACTCTCCTTGGCCGTTATAAGCTGACACTCTCCTTGGCCGTTATAAGTTGACACTCTCCATTGCCGTTATAAACTGAGACTCTCCTCGGCCGTTATAAGCTGACACTCTCCTTGGCCTTTATAACCTGACACTCTCCTTAGCCATTATAAGCTGACACTCTCCTTGGCCGTTATAAGCTGACACTCTCCTTGGCCTTTATTAGCTGACACTCTTCTTGGATGTTATAAGCCGACACTCTCCTTGGCTCTGACACTCTCCATTGCCGTTATAAGCTGACACTCTCCTCGGCCGTTATAAGCTGACACTCTCCTTGGCCTTTATAACCTGACACTCTCCTTAGCCATTATAAGCTGACACTCTCCTTGGCCGTTATAAGCTGACACTCTCCTTGGCCGTTATAAGCTGACACTCTTCTTGGCTTTCATAAGCTGACACTCTACTTGGCCGTTGTAAGCTGACACTCTCCTTGGCCGTTATAAGCTGACACTCTCCTCGACCGTTGTAAGATGATACTCTCCTTGCCGGTTATAAGCTGACACTCTCCAAGGCCGTTATAAGTTGACACTATACTTGGCCGTTATAAGGAGACACTCTCCTTGGCCGTTATAAGCTGACACTCTCCTTGGCCGTTATAAGCCGTCTCTCTCATTGGCCGTTATAAGCTGACACTCTCCTTGGCCGTTATAAGCTGACACTCTCCTTGGCCTTTATAACCTGACACTCTCCTTGGCCATTATAAGTTGACACTCTCCTTGGCCGTTATAAGCTGACACTCTCCTTGGCCTTTATAAGCTGACACTCTTCTTGGCTGTTATAAGCCGACACTCTCCTTGCCCCTTATAAGCTAACATTCTCCTTGGCCGTTATAAGCTGACACTCTCGTAGGCGGTTATAAGCTGACACTCTCCTTGGCCGTTATAAGCTGACACTCTCCTTGGCCGTTATAAGCTGACACTCTCCTTGGCCGTTATAAGCTGACACTCTCCTTGGCCGTTATAAGCTGACACTCTCCTTGGCCGTTAAAAGCTGACACTCTCCTTGGCCGTTATAAGCTGACACTCTCCTTGGCCGTTATAAGCTGACACTCTCCTTGGCCGTTATAAGCTGACACTCTCCTTGGCCGTTATAAGCTGACACTCTCCTTGGCCGTTATAAGCTGACACTCTCCTTGGACGTTATAAGCTGACACTCTTCTTCACCGTTATAAGCTGACACTCTCCTTGGACGTTATAAGCTGACACTCTTCTTCACCGTTATAAGCTGACACTCTCCTTGGACGTTATAAGCTGACACTTTCCTAAAATCGATAATTTTTACAAAAAGAAATATTGAATCTATTTTTTTCTTGAAGTTAGGTTTTGATTTCTTACTTTTATAAATTGGTCGGTCGGTCGGTCGGTCGGTAGGTCGGTCGGTCGGTCGGTCGGTCGGTCGGTCGGTCGGTCGGTCGGTCGGTCGGTCGGTCGGTCGGTCGGTCGGTCGGTCGGTCGGTCGGTCGGTCGGTAGGTCGGTCGGTCGGTCGGTAGGTCGGTCGGTCGGTCGGTCGGTCGGTCGGTCGGTCAGTCGGTCGGTCGGTCGGTCGGCCCAATAGCAAATTATTATATAAAAATATCTATAGATAGGTATAAATAAATAAACGTCGGTAATTACATAATATAGAAGGAATATATTACAAACTGAAAATAAACATATACTCAAAGTTATTCTTAAAGTCAATAACATTAAGAAAATAAACTTATACTCAAAGTTATTCTTCAAGTCAATAACATTGAGAAAATAAACTCAGACGTCTTCATCGAAGCCTAAAATGTTTTTTTTAAAACTGCTGTTTATTATTTATTTTAGTTCAATATCATATTTGTAATTCAATTTAAAATCCATGTTGAGGGGCCCCGAACCTAAAGTGTTCAGGGCCCCCCAAGGTCTAAATCCGGTACTGACAGCATCTGGCTCAGGCACTGTCACTGGTCACATGGGCAGCATCTGGCTCAGGCACTGTCACTGGTCACATGGGCAGCATCTGGCTCAGGCACTGTCACTGGACACATGGACAGCATCTGGCTCAGGCACTGTCACTGGTCACATGGACAGCATCTGGCTCAGGCACTGTCACTGGTCACATGGACAGCATCTGGCTCAGGCACTGTCACTGGACACATGGACAGCATCTGGCTCAGGCACTGTCACTGGTCGCATGGACAGCATCTGGCTCAGGCACTGTCACTGGTCACATGGGCAGCATCTGGCTCAGGCACTGTCACTGGACACATGGACAGCATCTGGCTCAGGCACTGTCACTGGTCACATGGACAGCATCTGGCTCAGGCACTGTCACTGGACACATGGACAGCATCTGGCTCAGGCACTGTCACTGGTCACATGGACAGCATCTGGCTCAGGCACTGTCACTGGACACATGAACAACATCTGGCTCAGGCACTGTCACTGGACACATGGACAGCATCTGGCTCAGGTACTGTCACTGGACACATGAACAACATCTGGCTCAGGCACTGTCACTGGTCACATGGACAGCATCTGGCTCAGGCACTGTCACTGGACACATGAACAACATCTGGCTCAGGCACTGTCACTGGTCACATGGACAGCATCTAGCTCAGGCACTGTCACTGGACACATGAACAACATCTGGCTCAGGCACTGTCACTGGTCACATGGACAGCATCTGGCTCAGGCACTGTCACTGGACACATGAACAACATCTGGCTCAGGCACTGTCACTGGTCACATGGACAGCATCTGGCTCAGGCACTGTCACTGGACACATGAACAACATCTGGCTCAGGCACTGTCACTGGTCACATGGACAGCATCTGGCTCAGGCACTGTCACTGGTCACATGGACAGCATCTGGCTCAGGCACTGTCACTGGACACATGAACAACATCTGGCTCAGGCACTGTCACTGGTCACATGGACAGCATCTGGCTCAGGTACTGTCACTAGTCACATGGACAGCATCTGGCTCAGGCACTGTCACTGGTCACATGGACAGCATCTGGCTCAGGCACTGTCACTGGACACATGGACAGCATCAGGCTCAGGCACTGTCTCTGGACACATGGACAGCATCTGGCTCAGGCACTGTCACTGGACACATGGACAGCATCAGGGTCAGGCACTGTCACTGGACACATGGACAGCATGTGGCTCAGGTACTGTCACTGGTCACATGGACAGCATCTGGCTCAGGCACTGTCACTGGACACATGGACAGCATCTAGCTCAGGCAGTCACTGGACACATTGACAGCTTCTGGCTCAGGCAACGTCACTGGTCACATGGACAGCATCAGGCTCAGGCACTGTCACTGGACACATGGACAGCATCTGGCTCAGGCACTGTCACTGGACACATGGACAGCATCAGGCCCAGGCACTGTCACTGGTCACATGGACAGCATCTGGCTCAGGCACTGTCACTGGTCACATGGACAGCATTAGGCTCAGGTACTGTCACTGGACACATGGACAGCATCTGGCTCAAGCACTGTCACTGGACACATGGACAGCATCTGGCTCAGGCACTGTCACAGGTCACATGGACAGCATCTGGCTCAAGCACTGTCACTAGACACATGGACAGCATCTGGCTCAGGTACTGTCACTGGAAACATGGACAGCATCTGGCTCAGGCACTGTCACTGGACACATGGACAGCATCTGGCTCAGGCACTGTCACAGGTCACATGGACAGCATCTGGCTCAAGCACTGTCACTGGTCACATGGACAGCATCTGGCTCAGGTACTGTCACTGGACACATGGACAGCATCTGGCTCAGGCACTGTCACAGGTCACATGGACAGCATCTGGCTCAAGCACTGTCACTGGACACATGGACAGCATCAGGCTCAGGCACTGTCACTGGTCACATGGATAGCATCTGGCTCAGGCACTGTCACTGGTCACATGGACAGCATCAGGGTCAGGCACTGTCACTGGACACATGGACAGCATCTAGCTCAGGCACTGTCACTGGACACATGGATAGCATCTGGCTCAGGCACTGTCACTGGACACATGGACAGCATCAGGGTCAGGCACTGTCACTGGACACATGGACAGCATGTGGCTCAGGCACTGTCACTGGACACATGGACAGCATCTGGCTCAGGCACTGTCACTGGACACATGGACAGCATCTGGCTCAGGCACTGTCACTGGACATATGGACAGCATCAGGGTCAGGCAGTGTCACTGGACACATGGACAGCATCTGGCTCAGGCACTGTCACTGGTCACATGGACAGCATCTAGCTCAGGCACTGTCACTGGACACATGGATAGCATCTGGCTCAGGCACTGTCACTGGACACATGGACAGCATCTAGCTCAGGCACTGTCACTGGACACATGGATAGCATCTGGCTCAGGCACTGTCACTGGACACATGGACAGCATCTAGCTCAGGCACTCACACTGGACACATTGACAGCATCTGGCTCAGGCAATGTCACTGGTCACATGGACAGCATCAGGGTCAGGCACTGTCACTGGACACATGGACAACATCTGGCTCAGGCACTCTCACTGGTCACATGGACAGCATCTGGCTCAGCCACTGTCACTGTACACATGGACAGCATCAGGCTCAGGCACTGTCACTGGACACATGAACAGCATCTGGCTCAGGCACTGTCACTAGTCACATGGACAGCATGTGGCTCAGGCACTGTCACTGGACACATGGACAGCATCAGGCTCAGGCACTGTCACTGGTCACATGGACAGCATCTGGCTCAGGCACTGTCACTGGTCACGTGGACAGCATCTGGCTCCGGCACTGTCACTGGACACATGGACAGCCTCTGGCTCAGGCACTGTCACTGGACACATGGACAGCATCTGGCTCAGGCACTGTCACTGGACACATGGACAGCATTTGGCTCAGGTACTGTCACTGGACACATGGACAGCATCTGGCTCAGGCACTTTCACTGGTCACATGGACAGCATCTGGCTCAGGCACTGTCACTGGTCACGTGGACAGCATCTGGCTCAGGCACTGTCACTGGACACATGGACAGCATCGGGCTCAGGCACTGTCACTGGACACATTTACAGTATCTGGCTCAGGCACTGTCACTGGACACATGGACAGCATCTGGCTCAGGTACTGTCACTGGACACATGGACAGCATCTGGCTCAGGTACTGTCACTGGACACATGGACAGCATCTGGCTCAGGTACTGTCACTGGACACATGGACAGCATCTGGCTCAGGTACTGTCACTGGACACATGGACAGCATCTGGCTCAGGCACTGTCACTGGTGACATGGACAGCATCTGGCTCAGGTACTGTCACTGGACACATGGACAGCATCTGGCTCAGGCACTGTCACTGGACACATGGACAGCATCTGGCTCAGGCACTGTCACTGGACACATGGACAGCATCAGCCTCAGGCACTGTCACTGGACACATGGACAGCATCAGGCTCAGGCACTGTCACTGGACACATGGACAGCATCTGGCTCAGGCACTGTCACTGGTCACATGGACAGCTTCTGGCTCAGGCACTGTCACTGGACACATGGACAGCATCTAGCTCAGGCACTCACACTGGACACATTGACAGCATCTGGCTCAGGCAACGTCACTGGTCACATGGACAGCATCAGGGTCAGGCACTGTCACTGAACACATGGACAGCATCTGGCTCAGGCACTGTCACTGGTCACATGGACAGCATCTGGCTCAGGCACTGTCACTGGTCACATGGACAGCATCAGGGTCAGGCACTGTCACTGGACACATGGACAGCATTTGGCTCAGGCAATGTCACTGGTCACATGGACAGCATCAGGGTCAGGCACTGTCACTGGACACATGGACAGCATCGGGCTCAGGCACTGTCACTGGACACATTTACAGTATCTGGCTCAGGCACTGTCACTGGACACATGGACAGCATCTGGCTCAGGTACTGTCACTGGACACATGGACAGCATCTGGCTCAGGTACTGTCACTGGACACATGGACAGCATCTGTCTCAGGTACTGTCACTGGACACATGGACAGCATGTGGCTCAGGCACTGTCACTGGTCACATGGACAGCATCTGGCTCAGGTACTGTCACTGGACACATGGACAGAATCTGGCTCAGGCACTGTCACTGGACACATGGACAGCATCTGGCTCAGGCACTGAAACTGGACACATGGACATCATCAGGGTCAGGCACTGTCACTGGTCACATGGACAGCATCTGGCTCAGGCACTGTCACTGGACACATGGACAGCATCAGGCTCAGGCACTGTCACTGGACACATGGACAGCATCTGGCTCAGGCACTGTCACTGGTCACATGGACAGCTTCTGGCTCAGGCACTGTCACTGGACACATGGACAGCATCTAGCTCAGGCACTCACACTGGACACATTGACAGCATCTGGCTCAGGCAATGTCACTGGTCACATGGACAGCATCAGGGTCAGGCACTGTCACTGAACACATGGACAGCATCTGGCTCAGGCACTGTCACTGGTCACATGGACAGCATCTGGCTCAGGCACTGTCACTGGACACATGGACAGCATCAGGGTCCGGCACTGTCACTGGACACATGGACAGCATCAGGCTCAGGCACTGTCACTGGACACATGGACAGCATCTGGCTCAGGCACTGTCACTGGTCACATGGACAGCATCTGGCTCAGGTACTATCACTGGACACATGGACAGCATCTGGCTCAGGCACTGTCACTGGACACATGGACAGCATCTGGCTCAGGCACTGTCACTGGTCACATGGACAGCATCTGGCTCAGGTACTATCACTGGACACATGGACAGCATCTGGCTCAGGCACTGTCACTGGACACATGGACAGCATCTGGCACAGGCACTGTCACTGGACACATTGGCAGCATCTGGCTCAGGCACTGTCACTGGTCACATGGACAGCATCAGGGTCAGGCACTGTCACTGGACACATGGACAGCATTTGGCTCAGGCAATGTCACTGGTCAAATGGACAGCATCAGGGTCAGGCACTGTCACTGGACACATGGACAGCATCGGGCTCAGGCACTGTCACTGGACACATTTACAGTATCTGGCTCAGGCACTGTCACTGGACACATGGACAGCATCTGGCTCAGGTACTGTCACTGGACACATGGACAGCATCTGGCTCAGGTACTGTCACTGGACACATGGACAGCATCTGTCTCAGGTACTGTCACTGGACACATGGACAGCATGTGGCTCAGGCACTGTCACTGGTCACATGGACAGCATCTGGCTCAGGTACTGTCACTGGACACATGGACAGAATCTGGCTCAGGCACTGTCACTGGACACATGGACAGCATCTGGCTCAGGCACTGAAACTGGACACATGGACATCATCAGGGTCAGGCACTGTCACTGGTCACATGGACAGCATTTGGCTCAGGCACTGTCACTGGACACATGGACAGCATCAGGCTCAGGCACTGTCACTGGACACATGGACAGCATCTGGCTCAGGCACTGTCACTGGTCACATGGACAGCTTCTGGCTCAGGCACTGTCACTGGACACATGGACAGCATCTAGCTCAGGCACTCACACTGGACACATTGACAGCATCTGGCTCAGGCAATGTCACTGGTCACATGGACAGCATCAGGGTCAGGCACTGTCACTGAACACATGGACAGCATCTGGCTCAGGCACTGTCACTGGTCACATGGACAGCATCTGGCTCAGGCACTGTCACTGGACACATGGACAGCATCAGGGTCAGGCACTGTCACTGGACACATGGACAGCATCAGGCTCAGGCACTGTCACTGGACACATGGACAGCATCTGGCTCAGGCCCTGTCACTGGTCACATGGACAGCATCTGGCTCAGGTACTATCACTGGACACATGGACAGCATCTGGCTCAGGCACTGTCACTGGACACATGGACAGCATCTGGCTCAGGCACTGTCACTGGACACATGGACAGCATCAGGCTCAGGCACTGTCACTGGTCACATGGACAGCATCAGGGTCAGGCACTGTCAGTGGACACATGGACAACATCTGGCACAGGCACTGTCACTGGTCACATGGACAGCATCTGGCTCAAGCACTGTCACTGGACACATGGACAGCATCTAGCTCAGGCACTGTCACTGGACACATGGACACCATCTGGCTCAGGCACTGTCACTGGTCACATGGACAGCATCTGGCTCAGGCACTGTCACTGGACACATGGGCAGCATCTGGCTCAGGCACTGTCACTGGTCACATGGACAGCATCTGGCTCAAGCACTGTCACTGGATACATGGACAGCATCTGGCTCAGGCACTGTCACTGGGCACATGGACAGCATCTGGCTCAGGCACTGTCACTGGACACATGGACAGCATCTGGCTCAGGCACTTTCACTAGACTCATGTACAGCATCTGCCTCAGGCACTGTCACTGGTCACATGGACCGCATCTGGCTCAGGCACTGTCACTGGACACATGGACAGCATCTGGCTCAGGCACTATCACTGGTCACATGGACAGCATCTGGCTCAAGCACTCTCACTGGTCACATGGACAGCATCTATCTTAGGCACTGTCACTGGACACATGGACAGCATCTGGCTCAGGCACTGTCACTGGACACATGGACAGCATCTGGCTCAGGTACTGTCACTGGACACATGGACAGCATCTGGCTCAGGTACTGTCACTGGACACATGGACAGCATCTGGCTCAGGTACTGTCACTGGACACATGGACAGCATCTGGCTCAGGTACTGTCACTGGACACATGGACAGCATCTGGCTCAGGCACTGTCACTGGTTACATGGACAGCATCTGGCTCAGGTACTGTCACTGGACACATGGACAGCATCTGGCTCAGGCACTGTCACTGGACACATGGACAGCATCTGGCTCAGGCACTGTCACTGGACACATGGACAGCATCAGGGTCAGACACTGTCACTGGTCAGAAGGACAGCATCTGGCTCAGGCACTGTCACTGGACACATGGACAGCATCAGCCTCAGGCACTGTCACTGGACACATGGACAGCATCAGGCTCAGGCACTGTCACTGGACACATGGACAGCATCTGGCTCAGGCACTGTCACTGGTCACATGGACAGCTTCTGGCTCAGGCACTGTCACTGGACACATGGACAGCATCAGCTCAGGCACTCACACTGGACACATTGACAGCATCTGGCTCAGGCAACGTCACTGGTCACATGGACAGCATCAGGGTCAGGCACTGTCACTGAACACATGGACAGCATCTGGCTCAGGCACTGTCACTGGTCACATGGACAGCATCTGGCTCAGGCACTGTCACTGGACACATGGACAGCATCAGGGTCAGGCACTGTCACTGGACACATGGACAGCATCAGGCTCAGGCACTGTCACTGGACACATGGACAGCATCTGGCTCAGGCACTGTCACTGGTCACATGGACAGCATCTGGCTCAGGTACTATCACTGGACACATGGACAGCATCTGGCTCAGGCACTGTCACTGGACACATGGACAGCATCTGGCTCAGGCACTGTCACTGGACACATTGGCAGCATCTGGCTCAGGCACTGTCACTGGTCACATGGACAGCATCTGGGTCAGGCACTGTCACTGGACACATGGACAGCATTTGGCTCAGGCAATGTCACTGGTCACATGGACAGCATCAGGGTCAGGCACTGTCACTGGACACATGGACAGCATCTGGCTCAGGCACTGTCACTGGACACATTTACAGTATCTGGCTCAGGCACTGTCACTGGACACATGGACAGCATCTGGCTCAGGTACTGTCACTGGACACATGGACAGCATCTGGCTCAGGTACTGTCACTGGACACATGGACAGCATCTGGCTCAGGTACTGTCACTGGACACATGGACAGCATGTGGCTCAGGCACTGTCACTGGTCACATGGACAGCATCTGGCTCAGGTACTGTCACAGGACACATGGACAGAATCTGGCTCAGGCACTGTCACTGGACACATGGACAGCATCTGGCTCAGGCACTGAAACTAGACACATGGACATCATCAGGGTCAGGCACTGTCACTGGTCACATGGACAGCATCTGGCTCAGGCACTGTCACTGGACACATGGACAGCATCAGGCTCAGGCACTGTCACTGGACACATGGACAGCATCTGGCTCAGGCACTGTCACTGGTCACATGGACAGCTTCTGGCTCAGGCACTGTCACTGGACACATGAACAGCATCTAGCTCAGGCACTCACACTGGACACATTGACAGCATCTGGCTCAGGCAATGTCACTGGTCACATGGACAGCATCAGGGTCAGGCACTGTCACTGAACACATGGACAGCATCTGGCTCAGGCACTGTCACTGGTCACATGGACAGCATCTGGCTCAGGCACTGTCACTGGACACATGGACAGCATCAGGGTCAGGCACTGTCACTGGACACATGGACAGCATCAGGCTCAGGCACTGTCACTGGACACATGGACAGCATCTGGCTCAGGCACTGTCACTGGTCACATGGACAGCATCTGGCTCAGGTACTATCACTGGACACATGGACAGCATCTGGCTCAGGCACTGTCACTGGACACATGGACAGCATCTGGCTCAGGCACTGTCACTGGACACATGGACAGCATCAGGCTCAGGCACTGTCACTGGTCACATGGACAGCATCAGGGTCAGGCACTGTCACTGGACACATGGACAACATCTGGCACAGGCACTGTCACTGGTCACATGGACAGCATCTGGCTCAAGCACTGTCACTGGACACATGGACAGCATCTAGCTCAGGCACTGTCACTGGACACATGGACAGCATCTGGCTCAGGCACTGTCACTGGTCACATGGACAGCATCTGGCTCAGGCACTGTCACTGGACACATGGGCAGCATCTGGCTCAGGCACTGTCACTGGTCACATGGACAGCATCTGGCTCAAGCACTGTCACTGGATACATGGACAGCATCTGGCTCAGGCACTGTCACTGGGCACATGGACAGCATCTGGCTCAGGCACTGTCACTGGACACATGGACAGCATCTGGCTCACGCACTTTCACTAGACTCATGTACAGCATCTGCCTCAGGCACTGTCACTGGTCACATGGACCGCATCTGGCTCAGGAACTGTCACTGGACACATGGACAGCATCTGGCTCAGGCACTATCACAGGTCACATGGACAGCATCTGGCTCAAGCACTCTCACTGGTCACATGGACAGCATCTATCTTAGGCACTGTCACTGGACACATGGACAGCATCTGGCTCAGGCACTGTCACTGGACACATGGACAGCATCTGGCTCAGGCACTGTCACTGGACACATGGACAGCATCTGGCTCAGGCACTGTCACTGGACACGTGGACGGCATCTGGCTCAGGCACTGTCATTAGACACATGGACAGCATCTGGCTCAGGCACTGTCACTGGACACATGGACAACATCTGGCTCAGGCACTGTCACTGGACACATAGACAGCATCTTGCTCAGGCACTGTCACTGGTCACATGAACAACATCTGGCTCAGGCACTGTCACTGGTCACATGGACAGCATCTGGCTAAGGTACTGTCACTGGACACATGGACAGCATCTGGCTCAGGCACTGTCACTGGACACATTGACAGCATCTGGCTCAGGTACTGTCACTGGACACATGGACAGCATTCGGCTCAGGCACTGTCACTGGACACATGGACAGCATCTGGCTCAGGCACTGTCACTGGACACATGGACAGCATCTGGCTCAGGCACTGTCACTGAACACATGGACAGCATCTGGCTCAGGCACTGTCACTGGACACATGGACAGCATCTGGCTCAGGCACTGTCACTGGACACATGGACAGCATCTGGCTCAGGCACTGTCACTGGACACATGGACAGCATCTGGCTCAGGCACTGTCACTGGACACATGGACAGCATCTGGCTCAGGCACTGTCACTGGACACATGGACAGCATCTGGCTCAGGCACTGTCACTGGACACATGGACAGCATCTGGCTCAGGCACTGTCACTGGTCACATGGACAGCATCTGGCTCAGGCACTGTCACTGGTCACATGAACAGCATCTGGCTCAGGCACTGTCACTGGTCACATGGACAGCATCTGGCTCAGGCAGTCACTGGTCACATGGACAGCATCTGGCTCAGGCACTGTCACTGGTCACATGGACCGCATCTGGCTCAGCCACTGTCATTGGACACATGGACAGCATCTGGCTCAGGCACTGTCACTGGTCACATGGACAGCATCTGTCTCAGGCACTGTCACTGGACACATGGACAGCATCTGGCTCAGGCACTGTCACTGGACACATGGACAGCATCTGGCTCAGGCACTGTCACTGGACACACGGACAGCATCTGGCTCAGGCACTGTCACTGGTCACATGGACAACATCTGGCTCAGGCACTGTCACTGGTCACATGGGCAGCATCTGGCTAAGGTACTGTCACTGGACACATGGACAGCATCTAGCTCAGGCACTGTCACTGGTCACATGGACAGCATCTGGCTCAGGCACTGTCACTGGTCACATGGACAGCATCAGGCTCAGGCACTGTCACTGGACACATGGACAGCATCTGGCTCAGGCACTGTCACTGGACACATGGACAGCATCTGGCTCAGGCACTGTCACTGGACACATGGACAGCATCTGGCTCAGGCACTGTCACTGGTCACATGGACAGCATCAGACTCATGCACTGTCACTGGACACATGGACAGGATCTGGCTCAGGCACTGTCACTGGTCACATGGACAGCATCAGGCTCAGGCACTGTCACTGGACACATGGACAGCATCTGGCTCAGGCACTGTCACTGGTCACATGGACAGTATCTGGCTCAGGCACTGTCACTGGTCACATGGACAGCATCTGGTTCAGGCAGTCACTGGTCACATGGACAGCATCTGGCTCAGGCACTGTCACTGGACACATGGACAGCATCTGGCTCAGGCACTGTCACTGGACACATGGACAGCATCTGGCTCAGGCACTGTCACTGGACACATGGACAGCATCAGGGACAGGTACTGTCACTGGACACATGGACAGCATCTGGCTCAGGCACTGTCACTGGACACATGGACAGCATCTGGCTCAGGCACTGTCACTGGACACTTGGACAGCATCTGGCTCAGGTACTGTCACTGGACACATGGACAGCATCTGACTCAGGTACTGTCACAGGAAACATGGACAGCATCTGGCTCAAATACTGTCACTGGACACATGGACAGCATCTGGCTCAGGTACTGTCACTGGACACATGGACAGCATCTGGCTCAGGTACTGTCACTGGACACATGGACAGCATCTGGCTCAGGCACTGTCACTGGTCACATGGACAGCATCTGGCTCAGGTATTGTCACTGGACACATGGACAGCATCTGGCTCAGGCACTGTCGCTGGACACATGGACAGCATCTGGCTCAGGTACTGTCACTGGACACATGGACAGCATCTGGCTCAGGCACTGTCGCTGGACACATGGACAGCATCTGGCTCAGGTACTGTCACTGGACACTTGGACAGCATCTGGCTCAGGTACTGTCACTGGACACATGGGCAGCATCTGGCTCAGGCACTGTCGCTGGACACATGGACATCATCTGGCTCAGGTACTGTCACTGGACACATGGACAGCATCTGGCTCAAGTACTGTCACTGGACACATGGACAGCATCTGGCTCAGGTACTGTCACTGGACACATGGACAGCATATGGCTCAGGCACTGTCGCTGGACACATGGACAGCATCTGGCTCAGGCACTCTCGCTGGACACATGGACAGCATCTGGCTCAGGCACTGTCACTGGACACATGGACAGCATCTGGCTCAGGTACTGTCACTGGACACATGGACAGCATCTGGCTCAGGCACTGTCACTGGTCACATGGACAGCTTCTGGCTCAGGTACTGTCACTGGACACTTGGACAGCATCTGGCTCAGGTACTGTCACTGGACACATGGACAGCATCCTGCTCAGGCACTGTCACTGGTCACATGGGCAGCATCTGGCTCAGGTACTGTCACTGGACACATGGACAGCATCTGGCTCAGGCACTGTCGCTGGACACATGGACAGCATCTGGCTCAGGCACTGTCACTGGACACATGGACAGCATCTGGCTCAGGCACTGTCACTGGACACATGGACAGCATCTGGCTCAGGTACTGTCACTGGACACATGGACAGCATCTGGCTCAGGCACTGTCACTGGACACATGGACAGCATCTGGCTCAGGTACTGTCACTGGACACATGGACAGCATATAGCTCAGGTACTGTCACTGGACACATGGACAGCATCTGGCTCAGGCACTGTCGCTGGACACATGGACGGCATCTGGCTCAGGTACTGTCACTGGACACATGGACAGCATCTGGCTCAGGTACTGTCACTGGACACATGGACAGCATCTGGCTCAGGCACTGTCACTGGACACATGGACAGCATCTGGCTCAGGTACTGTCACTGGTCACATGGACAGCATCTGGCTCAGGTACTGTCACTGGACACATGGACAGCATCTGGCTCAGGTACTGTCACTGGACACATGGACAGCATCTGGCTCAGGTACTGTCACTGGTCACATGGACAGCATCTGGCTCAGGTACTGTCACTGGACATATGGACAGCATCTGGCTCAGGTACTGTCACTGGTCACATGGACAGCATCTGGCTCAGGCACTGTCACTGGACACATGGACAGCATCTGGCTCAGGCACTGTCACTGGACACATGGACAGCATCTGGCTCAGGTACTGTCACTGGACACATGGACAGCATCTGGCTCAGGTACTGTCACTGGTCACATGGACAGCATCTGGCTCAGGCACTGTCACTGGTCACATGGACAGCATCTGGCTCAGGCACTGTCGCTGGACACATGGACAGCATCTGGCTCAGGCACTGTCACTGGACACATGGACAGCATCTGGCTCAGGTACTGTCACTGGTCACATGGACAGCATCTGGCTCAGGTACTGTCACTGGACACATGGACAGCATCTGGCTCAGGCACTGTCACTGGACACATGGACAGCATCTGGCTCAGGTACTGTCACTGGTCACATGGACAGCATCTGGCTCAGGCACTGTCGCTGGACACATGGACAGCATCTGGCTCAGGTACTGTCACTGGTCACATGGACAGCATCTGGCTCAGGTACTGTCACTGGACACATGGACAACATCTGGCTCAGGTACTGTCACTGGACACATGGACAGCATCTGGCTCAGGTACTGTCACTGGTCACATGGACAGCATCTGGCTCAGGTACTGTCACTGGACACATGGACAGCATCTGGCTCAGGTACAATCACTGGTCACATGGACAGCATCTGGCTCAGGTACTGTCACTGGACACATGGACAGCATCTGGCTCAGGTACAATCACTGGTCACATGGACAGCATCTGGCTCAGGTACAATCACTGGACACATGGACAGCATCTGGCTCAGGTACTGTCACTGGACACATGGACAGTGTTGATGTGAGTTCACGGAACATGAAGGACAAGTTAATAAATTAGACACATGTGCAACACTTGGGTGTCTTTATTGTGGAAACGTTTCTCCACACACTGGCTTCATCAGTCCTATATAAAGACGAATGGTGAAGATTAGGAGGAGTTTGAGGTAATCAGTCCCTCCAGGCTGAGGGACTGATTACTTCATACTTCTTCTGAGTCTCACCATTCTTCCTTTTATAGGACTGATGAATCCACTGTGTTTCGAAACGTTTCCACTATAAAGACACCCAGGTGTTGCACATGTGCCTAATTAATCCACTCTTGAGGGCACGAATAAACCCTAGTGGAAATAAGTGACTTTGCCTGCCTTTTTTGATTATTCTAAGTAATTTATGCTATGTGTGGTAATTATATTATTATTATTGTATATTATTATTATTATTATTATTATTATTATTATTATTATTATTATTATTGTATATTATTATTATTATTATTATTATTATTATTATTATTATTATTATTATTATTATTATTATTATTATTATTATTATTATTATTGCATGATATTATTATTATTGTTATTATTATTATTGTTATTATTATTATTATTATTATTATTATTATTATTATTATTATTATTATTTATTGTACTTAAATGTGCCTGTACCTAAAAAATCTTACTCGTCCAACATTGCTAATGTCATGGTCAATGAGGTAAGCAGAAGTTGTCGTTAACTGAAGCGCAAAGAATGTAATCCAAGATTGTCTCTGAAATACAAAGTGGAGAGGGAACAGGTTTCCAGGTACAGGTAGAATGTTTCTAGGCGTTGGAGCGAGAAGGTATGTCTGTAATAGCATCCGGATCATCAAGTATGGGTCGAGGTCGATTAGCCGCTGGCATCAAGCCAATCTGCCCCGTGACGTCCAATTAATTTGAAAAGTGTTGCGCCATCGTGGTAGAAGCTAGTTGCAAGGTCAAGTATACTTGGAGTATACATGGACCCCTGTTCATGACCAGGCGTCGCAGTGGATCAGGGCCTGATCAACCAGGCTGTTACTGTAATAAAGTTGGTAGAATTACCGACAATATGCAAAGTAAAAGGACACAAGTGCAACTAATGTGACATTTATTGTGGCAACGTTTCGCTCTCCAGGCTGTTACTGCTGGCCACACGTAAATTGACTTATGAACCACAGCCTGGCTGGTCAGGAACTAACTTTAGGTGCTTGTCCAGCTCCCTCCTAAAGACAACTGTGGGTCTATTGATAATCCTCCTTATATATGCTGGGAGGCAGTTTAACAGTCTTGGACCACTGACACTTACTGTGTCTCTTAGCATACTCATGGCACTCCTATTTTTCATCAGAGGAATGTTAACATTCTATGGAGAGGGAGCATGGACACAGGGGTCATCCCAGAGTTACTTAAAACAACAGACATAGCGCGGTAGCAAAGAATTAGAGACCAATAGCACTAACGACCCATATCATAAAAATCTTTGAAAGGGTTCTAAGAAGCAAGATCACTACCTGTCTAGATACCCATCAGTTACACAACCCAGGGCAACACGGGTTTAGAACCGCTCCTGCCTGCCCCAACTACTGGATTACTATGACAAGGTCTTGGATGCTCTAGAGGACAAACAAAATGCAGTAGTATACACAGGCTTTGGAAAAGCCTTTGACAATGTAATAGCAGGAATAACTGGAAAAGTTCATAGATGGATCTATAGATTCCTAACAAATAGAAAACAAAGAGTAATAGTAAACAGAGTAAAGTCTGAGGCAGCCACAGTGAAAAGCTCTCTTCCACAAGGCACAGTATTCGCCCCATCCTGCTCCTCATCCTCATATCTGACACAGAGATGTAAACCACAGCACCGTGTCTTCCCTTGTGGATGACACCCGAGTTTGCATGACAGTGTTCGCCATTGAAGACACTGCAAGACTTCAAGAGGACATCAACCAAATCTTTGAATGGGCGGCAGAAAACAATTTGAAGTTCAATGAAGAGAAATTTCGATTACTCCAATATGGAAAACATGAGGAAATTAAAACTGTACCGAAAAACTAATGTCAAAGACCTGAGAGTGATAATGTCAGAGGATCTCACTTTCGAAGATCACAGCCACGTACCACATCTGCTAGAAAAATGATAGAATGGCTAATGAGAACCTTCAAAACTAGGAATGCCAAGCCCATGATGATTCTCTTCAAACTGCTTCTCTCTAAGCTGTAATATTGCTGTACACTAACAGAGCCTTTCAAGGCAGGTGAAATTGCTGATCTGGAGAATGTACAGAGAACCTTCCTGGCACACCTAAGTACGATAAAACACCTAAATTACTGGGAATGGTTGAAGTTCCTTGATTTACATTTCCTGGAATGCAGACGAGAAAGATATATAATAATATACACTGGAAAATCCTAGAGGGACTGATACCAAATTTGATCGCAAAAATCACTCCCTACGAAACCAAAGGACTCGGCAGGCGGTGCAACATCCCCCCAATGAAAAGCAGGGGCGCCACGAGTACGCTATGAGATAACACAATAAGGGGGATTACCGACCGCTGGTTGTCTTCAAGAAGGCACTGGACAGGCACCTAAGTCTCTACCTGACCAGCTGGGCTGTGGTTTGTACATCAGTTTACTTGCAGCCAGTGGTAACAGCCTGGTTGATCAGGCCCTGATCCACCATGAGGCCTGGTCACAGACCGGGCCATTTGCCCCCGAAACCCTCTCCAGGTGTTCTCCAGATATACACTGCCTGCCGAGTCTTTTGTTGTTGTAGGGAGTGATTGCCGTGTGCAGATGTGGCACTAGTCCCTCTAAGATTTTCCAAGTGTATATTATAAGGTATCTTTCTCGCCTGCGTTCCAGGGATTACAGGTCAAGAGACTTCAACAGTTCCCAGTAATTTAGGTGCTTTATTGTACTTATTCATGCAGTGAAACTTCTCCGTACATTCTCCAGGTCTGCGATTTCACCTGCCTCGAAAGGGGTTGTTAGTAGAGCAAAGGTCAGAGGTATTAAAGAGATCAGCCGGAACACTGACATTGGAGTCGAGTCAACGAGGTGTTGCCCAGAAGTGGTACCGGGTTCGAGGGTAGATCCGTAGACACGTCAAAGACAGGTAAGGGTATGTAGGTAAATGGTTCAGAGAACCGACAAGTTAATAATTAGACACATGTGTAACACTTGGGTGTCTGTATTGAGGAAACGTTAAGCCACACAGTGACTTCATCAGTCCAGTTCAAAGAAGAATGGTGAAGATCAAAAGGAGTTTAAGGTAGTCAGTCCCTAATTTGAAGTAATCAGTGCATGAATCTTGAAAAGTATACAGCATTTGCGCCAAGGGGCGCGTATGCTGTATGCTTTTCCACCCTGAAGTGTGTCACTCTTCAGTTCAGGAAAGACACTGCTATAACTTATATTGCCAGGCACACCACATAAAGGGGACAAGAAGACACAGAACATCCAGACCACAAGAAAACCTGGGTAGCCACAGCCACTCCAGAGAGAGAGATTTTTTAGTGCTAGGAAGGAAAAAAAGCTGGCAGGAAATGACAGAAATTGTACACCAACTCCAATCATTTCTGGAATGGAATCACAGTCGATGGCCTCCACTCCAAAACAACAAATATTAGTGCAAGGAAAAAAAGACCTCCCCCCATACCACCAATACCACCAATCCGACGTAATTCATCTTTGCAAATATACAGGGTCTAAAACCATCAATGAACAACAAAATACCTTTCATCCGTGGACTGCTTGCAGAGGCAAATGCAATGTTTGCAGTTTTCACAGAGACCCACATAAAGCATCACTTGGACAATGAAATATGGATCCCAGGTTACAACCTATACAGATGCGACAGAGTGAACAGGGAAAAGGAGGGGGGAGGGGGGGTTGGCCTGTATATCACAGAGTCACTTTTATGCTCAGAACTACTAAATGCCTCAAATGATGTAGTTGAAGTTTTAGCAGCAAAGATTGAGAACCAAAACCTGGTCATTGTGGTTGTATACAAACCTCCGGATGCAACGTCCCAAAAATTCCAGGAACAGCTTTTGAAAATTGACGACTGTCTGGAAAATCTTCCAGCTCCTGTCCCCAACATCTTGCTCCTGGGGGATTTCAAATCAACCTAAGGCACCTAAAATGGAGGAATATAGCAAATAATATTGTAGCAGAGATAACACAAGGAGGCAGCTCAGATAAAAACTCAAACACACACGAGCTTTTAAATGTCTGCACCAAATTCAACTTAACCCAGCAAATAATAGAGCCTACAAGATTGGAGAATACGCTGGACCTCATCTTCACTTACAATGATGATCTGATACGAAATGTCATCATATCAAATACTCAGACCATAACATAACAGAGGACCAGACATGTATGTGGGGGGCCCCAGACCGACAAAATGTGATCAGTCACGAGAGAGCCTTCACCAAATGCAACTTCAATACCAAAAACATAAGGTGGGACCAAGTAAACCAGGTCCTAAATGATATGAACTGGGTAGATTAAGCAACATGGATCCTAACCAATATCTCGAACAAATTAACTGTGTGGCACTTGGGGTATGCTCAAGGCATATTCCCTTAAGGAAAAGGAGGAGAAGATGTAAACTAGAAAGAGAAAAGTGCTCCCTATACAGGCGAAGGCAAAGAATAACAGAGCGGCTACAAGAAGCCAATATATCTGCAAAACGTAGAGAGACATTGGTCAGATAAATAGCAAACTTCGAACTAAAGCAATCTTACAGGAGTCAAGAAATGCGGGAGGAACTAAAAGCCATAAATGAAATTGAAAGAAACCCAAAGTATTCTTTTCTTATGCTAAATCAAAGTCGAGAAAAACATCCAGTGTTGGGCCCCTACTTAAACGGGATGAGTCCTACACAGATGACATCAAGGAAATGAATGAGCTACTCAAGTCCCAATATGACTCGGTTTTAGTGAGCCACTAACCAGTCTGAGAATCAAAGACCTAAATGAATTTTGTATGAGAGAGAGAGGCATAATTTGGTAGACACACCTATCTGATATTATCCTGACGCCAAATGAGTTCGAAAAGGCGATAAATGACATGCCCATGCACTCTGCCCCAGGGCCAAACTCGTGGAACTCCGTGTTCATCAAGAATTGCAACAAGCCCCTATCACATGCTTTAAACATCCTATGGAGAGGGAGCATGTACACTGGGGTAGTCCCACAGTTACTAAAAACAAGAGACATAGCCCCACTCCACAAAGGGGACAGTAAGGCAATAGTAAAGAAGTACAGACTGACAGCACTAACGTCCCATATCATAAAAATCTTTGAAAGGGTCCTAAGAAGCAATATCACCACCCATCTACATACCCATCAGTTACACAACCCAGGGCAGCATGAGTTTAGAGCAGGTCGCTCCTGTCTGTCCCAATTACTGGGCCACTACTACAAGGTCCTGGATACTCTAAAAGACAAACAGAATGCAGATGTAATATACACAAACTTTGCAAAAGCCTTTGACAAATGTAACCATGGTGTAATAGCGCACAAAATGCAGATGTAATATATACAGACTTTGCAAAAGCCTTCGACAAGTGTGACCATGGTATAATAGCGCACAAAATGCGTGCTAAAGGAATAACAGGAAAAGTTGGTAGATGGATCTATAATTTCCTGACAAACAGAACACAAAGAGTAGTAGTCAACAGAATAAAGTCTGAGGCGGCTACGGCGAAAATCTCTGTTCCACAAGGCACAGTACTCGCTCCCATCTTGTTCCTCATCCTCATATTGGACATGGACAGGGATATAAGCTACAGTGCCGTGTCTTCCTTTGCAGATGACACCCGAATTTGCATGACAGTGTCCTCCATTAAAGACACTGCAAGACACCAACCGAATCTTTAAATGGGGTGCAGAAAACAATATGAAATTCAATGATGAGAAATTTCAATTACTCCGATATGGAAAACGTGAGGAAATTAAAACTTCATCAGAGTATAAAACAAATTCCAACCACACAATAGAGCGAGAAACTAACGTCAAAGACCTGGAAGTGATCATGTCAGAGGATCTCACCTTCAAGGATCGTAACATTGTATCAATCACATCTGCTAGAAAAATGACAGGATGGATATTGAGAACCTTCATAACTCGGGATGCCAAGCCCATGACACTCTTCAGGTCACTTGTTCTATCTAGGCTGGAATATTGCTGCACACTAACAGCACCTTTCAAGGCAGGTGAAATTGCTAACCTAGAAAATGTACAGAGAACCTTCACGGCGCGCATAACGGAGATAAAACACCTCAGTTAATGGGAGCGCTTGAAGTTCCTCAACCTGTATTCCCTACCTGGACCTGGAGTTTACCTGGAGAGAGTTCCAGGGGTCAACGCCCCCGCGGCCCGGTCTGTGACCAGGCCTCCTGGTGGATCAGAGCCTGATCAACCAGGCTGTTACTGCTGGCTGCACGCAAACCAACATACGAGCCACAGCCCGGCTGGTCAGGAACCGACTTTAGGTGCTTGTCCAGTGCCAGCTTGAAGACTGCCAGGGGTCTGTTGGTAATCCCCTTTATGTATGCTGGGAGGCAGTTGAACAGTCTCGGGCCCCTGACACTTATTGTATGGTCTCTTAACGTGCTAGTGACACCTCTACTTTTCATTGGGGGATGTTGCATCGTCTGCCAAGTCTTTTGCTTTCGTAGTGAGTGATTTTCGTGTGCAAGTTCGGTACTAGTCCCTCTAGGATTTTCCAGGTGTATATAATCATGTATCTCTCCCTCCTGCGTTCCAGGGAATACAGGTTTAGGAACCTCAAGCGCTCCCAGCAATTGAGGTGTTTTATCTCCGTCATGTGCGCCGTGAAGGTTCTCTGTACATTTTCTAGGTCAGCGATTTCACCTGCCTTGAAAGGTGCTGTTAGTGTGCAGCAATATTCCAGCCTAGATAGAACAAGTGACCTGAAGAGTGTCATCATGGGCTTGGCATCCCTAGTTTTGAAGGTTCTCATTATCCATCCTGTCATTTTTCTAGCAGATGCGATTGATACAATGTTATGGTCCTTGAAGGTGAGATCCTCCGACATGATCACTCCCAGGTCTTTGACGTTGGTGTTTCGCTCTATTTTGCGGCCATAATTTGTTTTGTACTCTGATGAAGATTTAATTTCTTCATGTTTACCATATCTGAGTGAACATCAAAATGGTATACAATACCGACAGGTTGGTAGGTAAGACACATAGGCAACAGTTAGGCAACTTTATTCCGAAACGTTTCGCCTACACAGTAGGCTTCTTCAGTCGAATACAGAAAGTAGGCAGGAACAGTAGAGATGTGAAGACGAAGTAATCAGTCCATCACCCTTGAAGTCGTAGAATTTGAGGTTGTCAGTCCCTCGGCCTGGAGAAGTTCAGTTCCAAAGATAGTTCCTGACTATGGAACTGAACTTCTCCAGGCCGAGGGGCTGACAACCTCAAATTCTACGACTTCAAGGGTGATGGACTGATTACATCGTCTTCACATCTCTACTGTTCCTGCCTACTTTCTGTATTCGACTGAAGAAGCCTACTGTGTAGGCGAAACGTTTCGGAATAAAGTTGCCTAACTGTTGCCTATGTGTCTTACCTACCAACCATATCTGAGTAATTGAAATTTCTCATTGTTGAACTTCATATTGTTTTCTGCAGCCCACTGAAAGATTTGGTTGATGTCCGCCTGGAGCCTTGCAGTGTCTGCAATGGAAGACACTGTCATGAAGATTCGGGTGTCATCTGCAAAGGAAGACACGGTACTGTGGCTGACATCCTTGTCTATGTCAGATATGAGGATGAGGAACAAGATGGGAGCGAGTACTGTGCCTTGTGGAACAGAGCTTTTCACCGTAGCTGCCTCGGACTTTACTCTGTTGACTACTACTCTCTGTGTTCTGTTAGTGAGGAAATTATAGATCCATCGACCGACTTTTCCTGTTATTCCTTTAGAACGCATTTTGTGCGCTATTACGCCATGGTCACACTTGTCGAAGGCTTTTGCAAAGTCTGTATATATTACATCTGCATTCTTTTTGTCTTCTAGTGCATCTAGGACCTTGTCGTAGTGATCCAATAGTTGAGACAGAGAGGAGCGACCTGTTCTAAACCCATGTTGCCCTGGGTTATGTGACTGATGGGTTTCTAGATGGGTGGCGATCTTGCTTCTTAGGACCCTTGCAAAGATTTTTATGATATGGGATGTTAGTGCTATCGGTCTGAAGTTCTTTGCTGTTGCTTTACTGCCCCCTTTATGGAGTGGGGCTATGTTTTAGTTTTAGTTTAATATGTTTATTATGCACCCCATACCCATCCTGTGGGCGGTAGTCAAAAGATTACAGAGGTACATAATTGGTCCAGGGACTGGACTCCAAAGTTTTGATAGCTGAGCAAGTTACAGAGGTAATGAACTCACAATTTACAAAGGTAATGAACTCACAATTTACAAAGGTAATGAACTCCAGGTAAGTCTGGTCACAATCATGACAAGTTACAAAGGTATTTACAGATTACAGAGGTACGTAATGGGTCCAGGGACTGGGCCCCCAAAGTTTTGATAGCTGAACTAGGTACAAAGGTAATGAGCTCACAAGTTACAAAGGTAATGAATTCTGTAGAATGGTTACTTACGTTTATACTTTGGCTACAATCATGAACAAATTATAGAGTAATGAGCAATTCACACTTCCACACCCGGTCACAACTGTAATGAGTTATTGGTGCAAATATTGATTGTTGAGTCACACACACCACACACACACACACACACACACACACACACACATACACACACACACACACACACACACACACACACACACACACACACACACACACACACACACACACACACACACTTTAGTTTAATATCTTTATGCACCCCATACCCATCCTGTGGGCGGTAGTCAAAAGATTGCAAAGGTACATAATGGGTCCAGTGACTGGACCCCAAAGTTATGATAGCTGAACTAGTTACAAAGGTAATGAACTCCAGGTAGATCTGGTCACTAATCATGGCAAGTTACAGAGGTAATGAATCAGCTTCACTCCTATACATGGTTACAGTCATGAACAAATTACAAAGTAATGAACCACTGATACGTCCACACCTGGTCACAATTGTAATGAGTTATAAATACAAATATTAAGTGGATCATACACCCACACTAGTGCGCGCGCGCACATACACACACGAGGGCGCACGCACGGACATGTGCACACGAGCGTACAAATATATGCATACACACAAGGACGCACACCCACACACACACACCCACACACACACACACCAACACCCACACACACACACCCTCACACACACCCACACACACACCCTCACACACACCCACACACACACACCCACACACACACACACCCACACACACCCTCACACACACCCGCACACACACCCTCACACACACCCACACACGCACGCACACACACACACACACACACACACACACACACACACACACACACACACACACACACACACACTCACACACACCCACACACACACACACACACACACACACACACACACACACACACACACACACACACACACACACACACACATGCACACATGTGGTAATGCTTTATTTACAGCTAGCAAAGTCAGGGTATTTCTCCAGAATGGTCTGCAATATACCACTGTGGATAAAATACTTAGCCATTTCTTGAACACTTCTGAGTGAGTTGTTTCTAAATTCATTAATCTGATCACACTCCAGTACATAATGACGCAATGTGTGACAATAGTCCATCTGGCAAAGTTTACATTTCGTTTGGTCTACATCTGGTGGTGGTGATTTAACCTGCCAAAGATACTTGTAACCCAGCCGGAGCCGGGCAGTAGTGACATCCAAGAGTCTACTTATCTTGTTGGATGCACCATAGACATGTGGCTCCTCCTGCATGATGGAATGATGATAGATGGACTGACTTGTGTCAATCTCCCTAAGTCTTAAGTCAATAAAGTTCATTTGAAGTTCTTTTCGTATTATTGTTCTCAAACTGCTAAATGACAACCCAAGATTGTACTCTACCCCCTCTTTGAAAGCATACAGCTTAGCCAATTTATCAGTTCTATCATGCATCTGAAGACCAATGTGAGATGGAATCCACAGCATGTGCACTCTGACTCCACTGTCCACAATCTTACCATATCTATGTCTGGCTTCTGACAAAAGCATGCCACAATTTATACTTAATGAGTTGAGAGCATTTATGGATGACAGAGAATCAGTTACAATTAAAGTGTCAACCTTAGATACATGGACACATTTGAGTGCAAGGAGTATGGCAAACAGTTCTGTTTGAAGGGTAGAGGCCCAGTTATTGATGCGTGCTCCAATTTCTTTATGAGAGCCATCACTCTGTGTGACAACAGCAGCACTACCAGCTGCACCAGTGGACTGGTGAACAGAACCATCGACGTAAATAATTTGTGAAAGATTGTTCTGTGTGACTAAGTTATCAATACAGCTTAAGGCATCATGTTTGGCTTCAAGACGAAGCTTTGGTTGTGATTTAAGAAGAGTTTTGGGGGGAAATGGAGGAATGGTAGTTTGGAATGGGGTAATATCCCATGGAGCAGGGAAATGTCTCTGTTGTCCAACTTGATATAGATCATGTAGCTGGTTCATGCGGAGGTCGGTTCCAGTTTTTTCGATCCATCTGGAAGGATGTTCACCAGTGCTGAGGAAAGTTTGGAGGGCTTCTGTGCAGGGGTTTGAATGGGCTAGCCTAAGCATATTGACCCCAATAAGGATATTTCTTTCAGTAACACGATCTCTAATGCTTGGAATATTAAGTTCTTTCCGCATATTTAAAATTTTGGCAGTACGAGGGCATCCTAGGATGATCCTCATTGCTTCGTTTTGCAGTTTTTCCAGCCCTCCAAGCTTCCAGTCAGACACGAGTGCAAGTAGTGGCGCTGCATAATCAACCAATGATCTAATATAAGCAAGATACATCATTTTCACAATTTTAACATTAGCACCATACCTGGGATGAAAACCTGCCACAACTCTAAGTGCTCTCAGCCTTTCTTTGTATTGGCGACAAAGTCTCGTTACAACAGGTCCAAGTAGTGGAACCTCAAAGCCTAGATACCTGTATCTGCTTACATATTCTAGAAGAGACCCATCATGCAACTGGATCTGACGAACTGTGCCTCTCTGCCGAGGAGGACGCCTGTTGAGTATCTTTGTTTTATCCCCTGAGATTATTAACCCCAGGTCCTGACACGAGGCTAAAACATGATTAAGAATGTTTTGGGTGTTGGAGAATCCGGTAGTGTGAATCATTATGTCATCAGCAAAACTAACCATATAATGATGGGGCTGGCTAGGCATGGCATTAAGTAAGGCATTAATCAAAATGTTGAAAAGGGTGGGACTAAGCACACCTCCCTGTGGGGTTCCTAATTCAAAATCTTTAGTTACACTTCTATGTCCCTGGAACAACACAGACGACTTTCTGTTGGACAGGTAACCTTTAATCCAGCGGAGAAGCCATCCTCCAACATCCATTCTGGCAAGTTCACTAATGATTACATGTCTGTTGGCTACATCAAAAGCGAATTTAAGGTCAAGGAACGTAGTGTATGAGCTGTCAGTGTGCAGAGTGAGAAAGGTGGTAATGCAATGATGCACACTCCTTCCATGCATGAAGCCATGCAACCTATGTCTGTGGTTTTTAGTAACTGTGGGACGACCCCCGTGTCCATGCTCCCTCTCCATAGGATGGTAAAAGCTCGTGATAGGGGCTTCTTGCAGTTCTTGATGAACACGGAGTTCCATGAGTCTGGCCCTGTGGCAGAGTGCATGGGTATGTCATTTATCGCCTGTTCGAAGTCATTTGGCGTCAGGATAACATCAGATAGGCTTGTGTTAACCAAATTCTGTGGCTCTCCCATAAAAAATTAATTTTGATCTTCGACTCTCAGTCTGGTTAGCGGCTTGCTAAAAACTGAGTCATATTGGGACTTGAGCAGCTCACTCATTTCCTTGCTGTCATCTGTGTAGGACCCATCTTGTTTAAGTAGGGGCCCAATACTGGACGTTGTTCTCGACTTTGATTTGGCATAGGAGAAGAAATACTTTGGGTTTCTTTCGATTTCATTTATGGCTTTTAGTTCTTCCCTCGATTCCTGACTCCTATAACATTCCTTTAGCTTAAATTCGATGCTTGCTATTTCTCTGACCAGTGTCTCCCTACGCATTTCAGATATATTGACCTCTTTTAGCCGCTCTGTTCTTTTCCGTCGCCTGTAAAGGGAGCGCCTGTCTCTTTCTATTTTACATCTACTCCTCCTTTTTCTTAGAGGAATAAGCCTTGTGCATACATCGAGTGCCACCAAGTTAATCTGTTCTAGGCATAAGTTGGGGTCTGTGTTGCTTAGTATATCTTCCCAGCTTATATCGGTTAGGACTTGGTTTACTTGGTCCCACTTTATGTTTTTGTTATTGAATTTGAATTTGGTGAATGCTCCCTCATGACTAATCTCATTATGTCGGTCTGGGGCTTCGCGCATACATGTCTGAACCTCAATTATGTTGTGATCTGAGTATATTGTTTTTGATATGGTGACATTTCTTATCAGATCATCATTGTTAGTGAAGATGAGGTCTAGTGTATTCTCCAGTCTAGTAGGCTCTATTATTTGCTGGTTTAAATTGAATTTTGTGCAGAGATTTAAAAGCTCGTGTGAGTGTGAGCTTTCATCAGAGCTGCCTCCTGGTGTTATTACTACAACAATATTATTTGCTATATTCCTCCATTTTAGGTGCCTTAAGTTGAAATCCCCCAGGAGCAAGATGTTGGGTGCAGGAGCTGGAAGATTTTCCAGACAGTGGTCAATTTTTAACAGCTGTTCCTGGAATTGCTGGGATGTTGCATCCGGAGGCTTGTAGACTACCACAATGACTAGGTTTTGGTTCTCGATCTTTACTGCTAAAACTTCCACTACATCATTTGAGGCATTAAGCAGTTCTGTGCAAACAAGTGACTCAGCAATGTACAGGCCAACCCCCCCTTTTTGCCTGTTCACTCTGTCACATCTGTATAGGTTGTAACCTGGGATCCATATTTCGTTGTCCAAGTGATCCTTTATGTGGGTCTCAGTGAAAGCCGCGAACATTGCCTTTGCCTCTGCAAGCAGTCCACGGATGAAAGGTATTTTGTTGTTTGTTGCTGGCTTTAGACCCTGTATATTTGCAAAGAAGAATGTCATCGGACTGGTGTTATTGTTGGTACTGGGGGGATTTTTTTTTTTCGTCATTAGTATCTGTATCTGCTGGTTTGGAGTGGAGGCCATCGACTGTGGTTCCACTCCAGGAATGTCTGGATTTGGTGTACGATTTCTGCCATTTCCTGCCAGTTTTTTTTCCTTCCTGGCACTAAAAAACCTCTCCCTTTTGAGTGGCTGTGGCTACCCAGGTTTTCCCATGGCCTGGATGTTTTGTATCTTTTTGTCCCCTTTAGATGGTGTGCCTGGCAATTTAAGTTATAGCACAGTCTTTCCTGTACTGAAGAGGTACACATTTCAGGGTGAAAAAGCTTACAGGAAGGGAGTTTGCATTTTCCTGTTGTCATATGGGCACGGCATTTTCTAGGGTGGTCATAGTTGCACGTCCCGTCTGTTTTTCCAGATTTCCCATGTCTGCAGATACCAAGTGCATAGTATGTGCACAGGCTTGGTTTCCGTTTGCCTTGGGTTTCTGTAACTGTATTCCCTGTTGGTGCATGTTTACCTGTCTTATTCCTATCCTCCCTACCACCAACAATGGAGCTCCCACCAGTTGTTTTTGGTAATATATCCTCACTATTGCTAGTGGAGTCCTCTTGTTTGCTATTTCCTGTGGTATTTCTAGTTTACAATATTGGTTTTATCTTATCTTTGACTACACTTGTTTCCCTGCTACGGCTCCTGTCCCCTATGAGGTCATTTATATGTATTCCTTCCTGCGTATAATTCCCGACTACCTGGACAAAATCTCCAGCTTCACCATTACTGTCTCCCAGGACAGCACCTCCAACTTCACCATTACTGTCTCCCAGGACAGCACTATCAGCCCCACATTTACTGACTACAAGGACATCACCTCCAGCCTTACAGTTTCTGACTACATGGCCAGCATCAAGGGCAGTGCCATTCAGCCCAGACTTTTTATGTTCCCATCTGTTGTAGAAAGCTTCCAGGTTTTCTATGAAAGCAGCTTTGATGTTATTCTCTTTTAATACTCTTGTGATTTTAGTCCACAGATTTATCTCATTTGGGCATACCCAAAAACACTTCCCTGTTTTAATACTGCTTGTAGTTAGTTCTTGGATATCTGCACAAGGAGCGTGACACCAATTTCCACAAAAATGACAATTTATCCATGTGGAAGCCCGTTTGTTTGATTAACTGCAGACTACACAGAGTTTCATAATGATTTGAATGGTTGATTTACTGTAATTCTACTAGCAACCTCTTGAATACTCTATTAATAACCTCCTTAAATGAAGCTCTAGCTATTTGTATTTCTATTTCTAACTGTACTTGGATATTGGACAGCTTGCCGTGTACGTTCCTGATTTATGTTTATTGTTTGTGTTTGATAAGGGCGCCTACAACCCCATCCGTTTACAGTCTGCTTTGTTGTCCAACGAATCCATTTGAAACCAGTCAAGGGTTCAGACCATCATGGGTTCGGACCAGTCGAGGGTTCGGACCAGTCGAGGGTTCGGACCAGTCGAGGGTTCGGAACCAGTCTGATCTGATCAGTGGGTCACTTATTTAAAACATACTGGTCGGTGATTTGGGCTAACACATGAAGGATCTACTGGAAATTATCTAACTGAGTAATATGTGATTTGATTGATACAAAAGTATAACTTGCGTGTTGAAGAACCGGTGATTGCTGGAAGCTCCTACAGTGATGAACGGTCGAGCCTCAACCCTTGTTTATCAATCACTGTATCTAGATGATTATATAATCCTAGAGGGATTAGTACCAAACTTGCACAGAAAATCACTCCCTACGAAAGCAAAAGACTCGGCAGACGATGCAACATCTCCCTAATGAAAAGTAGGAGTGCCACTAGCACGATAAGAGACAACACAATAAGTGTCAGGGGCCCAAGACTGTTCAACTGCCTCCCAGCATACATAAGGGTCCTACACAGATGACATCAAGGAAATGAATGAGCTACTCAAGTCCTAATATGACTCGGTTTTAGTGAGCCACTAACCAGTCTGAGAATCAAAGACCTAAATGAATTTTGTATGAGAGAGGCATAATTTAGTAGACACACCTATCTGATATTATCCTGACGCCAAATGACTTCGAAAAGGCGATAAATGACATGCCCATGCACTCTGCCCCAGGCCCAAACTCGTGGAACTCCGTGTTCATCAAGAACTGCAACAAGCCCCTATCACATGCTTTGAACATCCTATAGAGAGGGAGCATGTACACTGGGGTAGTCCCACAGTTACTAAAAACAAGACATAGCCCCACTCCACAAAGGGGACAGTAAAGCAATAGTAAAGAAGTACAGACTGACAGCACTAACGTCCCATATCAGGCCTGTTACTGCCTGATCAACCAGGCAGTAACAGTCTGGTTGGTCAAGCCCTGATCCATCATGAGGCCTGGTCACAGACCAGACCGCGGGGGCGTTGACCCCCAGAACTCTCTCTCCAGGTATACTCCAGGTATATACTGCAGACAGGTGAGGTGAAGGAGTCGTAGGCGGTGTCACCTTGGACAAATCCACAGGTGGAAGTACATCATGCCTAAGCTATAGGCATGATCTACTTCCATCTGTGGATCTGGCCAAGATGACACCGTCAGGTAAGAGTGTTGTTGGGAAGGTAAGGGGCCGAGGAGGAGGCAAATCATGAATTGAACTATACATGAATTAAAACTTCTTTTTTCTTTTCTTTTTTGTTAAAAATATGCCGGAGGGGGAAGAGGGACAGCTCTGAGGAGAACCAAAAAGAAATCACATATCCCAGAGTCCAAGAGCACCCTTGTTGCAATACGTTGTGCTAATACTGCATGGAGATCGCTCCTTTGCTTACCTTTCATGCCAGTGAACGAGCAATCCAAGATGGAAACCTCGCATCCACCGAGCCACCTCGGTAGACAAAAAAGAAAGGCAACTATAAACCTGCCAGGAGTCATACCCACTCTAGCTGCCACCTGGAACCAACAGGCTGCCTCCAGGGCTACAACCATCACCCGAGGACACTCACTGGGGCTCCAGAGGACAGCCCAGCACATCTCCAGATAATCCAATTTCCATGGCAAACAACAGGATGTGATGAACAAAGATCCCTGTTCCCTCAACCTCGAAGCTTTAATTTACAAGGGAAATATACCAAAAGGACGAATGGGTAGTTTAGGGGGAAGGAGAAGGGAGGGAAGGGGATGGGAAGGAAGGGGGTTGGAAGGGAAGGGGGAGGGGAAGGAATGGGAGGGGAGGGAAGGATGAAGGGAGGGGAGAGTGAATGAAGGGGAGGGGATAGAAGGGGAGGAGAGAGGCAGGGGATAATTAGATTCTATCGATAAGAGGAAGGAAACGAAAAGCTTAATTCCCCAGATCAAGAGCCCTTCACCACACCAGGAACATCCCTAGAAGGGGAAAACCATTCAAGCTAACTACAGTAATTCACTACATCTCTGTACATTTATGTCAGTAAAATCAGTTCTCCATAGAATACATAACATTATACAACAAATACAGCACTTTAAAATCGCAGTACAAGTAATCACTATCACAGGACAGGTAATCATTACAATAATGCAGTGGTGACAAGTAGTGACATGGTCTTGCTAGTGGGATGACTTGCGCTGTGTGCTCTCCGTTCTCAGCTACCTGAGGTCGTGATGATGGCTTCCCTCAACTATGAGTAGCTATAACTTCAGCTTAAGGCAGAGTTAAGGGAAGCAAGAAGAGAAATTCAACAACTGAAAGGTATGTGCAAACATTATCCCCGGAACAACGTCGTCGATGATCGGACCAACGACTGGATGCTGGCTGGAAATGAAGGGATGAAGCTGAAGCTGAAGAAGGTCCAGGAGACTGCTGTGAAAACCAGCAACTCTCTTTCTTTGTTATCAGACGAATGTACGTTGATGATATGGGACCTTCCTATGAAGAGTATTTCAATGAGGTCCAATAATAACATCACAGTGAAACCCACCAGTGAAGACAACCCAGCGAAGACCATCCCTACAAAGACCATTGAGAACATTACATCGAACACAGCCAGTGACAGTAAGAACACTGTTATAGTTGGAGACAGGTTAAGTTTATGGATGGGGCTTTTCGATGAAAATTAGACACATGTGCATCATCTGGGCATCATTAATGTAGACATTTGGCTATCCAGTGGCTTTAGCAATACAAATTCAAGGACATAATTGGAAGACAGTAGAACTACATACAAAAGACAAGAAGGCTTTTTGTCTAAGAAGAGGAGGCAGAGGGTGTGCTTTCCTGGGGCACGGATGCAGGATATTGGTAGCCATCTTGACAACATGGAAGGTAATAGGAGCAATCCTATTATCTGTCTCAGTGCTAGAGGCAAAAATGTTAAGCTGGTATAGGACAGCTATAAACATAATTAGGAAAGAAGAGAAGACACCCTGTTATATGTGGCATTTTCCCTAGAATGGGTGTTGGAAATGAATGCTGTCCAGAGCAACTGGTGTTCATTATTGGCTGGATATTGCAGTACCATTCATCGAAAACTGGAACCACTACCATGGTAGAAATGACTTATAATATTCAACTTATAATATTCCCATTTATATTGTCTCCCTTATTTTAACTTTAAAGAACTACCTACTATTATATTCCCAAGCTCCATTATTTGATCATCACTATTTGTTCACCACAAATTATTTTAGTTCTTTTTATATTGTCTCCTTTATTTTAGTTTTAAAGAGCTACCTTAGCTCATATTTTTTACATTTGTTAAAATAATTCAGGTGCTATTTTTTAGCTTTAGAATATTTACTTTGTCTTATACTTAATTGTAACTATAGATTCACTATAAATCTTATGATTACAAGCATTGATCCTGATACCAACCTCTTATTTAATGACTTAAATGAATCAAACAGTTACTGTAATTACTACACAGCAGAACAATCAAAGGTACTTCTCAGAGCCAACAACAACATAACTGTCTTTAACTACAATATCAGATCTTTAAGCAAGCATTACGATGACCTCATAGCATTACTAAATTCCCTACATGACAGTATGTCCATCATTACTCTCACCGAAACCTGGCTAAAGCCTGATACTACAGATGTCTATGCCATTCCTGGTTACACAGCCATACACAACTGTAGGCCAGACCAACAAGGGGGTGGCACAGCTATATACTACTCAGACCAACTAGAATGTATCACTAATACTTGCACAAGGGATGAACATGGGGAGTATATAACAGCTAAATTCAAATCCAAATACCTACAAAAACCTCTCACAGTGATAAACATCTACAGAGTACTACAGTCAAACATTAGCCGTTTTAGTGAAAACCTAGGAAGTATGATAACTGATGCACGCATGAACAAAGATCACTTACTACTCTCAGGTGACTTCAATATAAATCTCCTGCAAGACCAGGACCCACACGTTACTGAATTCACAAACACTATGAGTAACTGCATGTTGCTACCAGCAGTAACAAAACCTACAAGAGTTACAGAGACTAGTGTTTCCCTACTTGACCACATCTGGACCAGCACCATATCCCCTTTAAAATCAGGCATAATCACAGATAATACCGCAGACCATTACCCTACCTTCCTCATAACAAATCTTGGCAAATTATCTTAAGACACTACTAAAGTCACTTTCAGACTTCACAATGAGGCAGCCATCAATAACTTCACAGCAGCAGTAACAAACATTGACTGGCACACTGAGCTAGAAATCTATACAGATATTGATGAATGTATTAATAATTTTCTAAAAAAGACCCAATACCTCTATAACAAGCACTGCCCTAAAAAAACTAAACAGATGACAACTAAGAGACAGAACAGTCCCTGGCTAACACCCATCATCCTCAAATCCATAAATACAAAGCACCTATACGAAAAACAGTACAGAATGGTCACATAACTAGAGACCAAACAAAACATTACTCATCATTCCTAACTAGCCTGATAAGAAGGGCTAAAAAATTGTATTATGAGAACAGATTATCCAACTTAAGAGGTGATATAAAAAAGACATGGAAAACTCTATCTGAAATTCAAGGAACAAAAAAGATATCACGAAATAGCGAAGTTGAGCTAACAAAACCAGATGAACCCCAACTCCCACCAATTGAAACAGCAAGCAGATTCAATGATTTCTTCTCCATTATAGGAAAAAACCTTGCCAATAAAATCCCAAGCTCAGATACCCCACCCAATGACTACCTCACTGGCAACTACCCGAACACACTGTTCCTAGTTCTGACTAACCCAACTGAAGTCTCTCTTATTATCAACACGCTAAAAAACAAGACACGAGATTTAAATACCTTACCACCATTTATATACAAAAAAGAATCACAATTGCTATCACCAATCATTGCAACACTCTTTAACAAATCCATCGAATCCTCTACCTACCCTATAGTTCTCAAAATAGCAAGGGTCACCCCGATCCATAAAGGAGGAGACCAAACAGACTTGAATAACTATAGGCCAATATCCAACTTACACCCTCTCTCTAAAATCTTCGAAAAATTAATTCATAAGCGAATCTATTCCTACCTCATCTCCCACAACATACTCAACCCCTGTCAATTTGGGTTCAGGCCTAATAAAAATACTAATGATGCTATTACACACATGCTAAAACATATATACACTGGGTGGCCCGGTGGCCTGGTGGCTAAAGCTCCCGCTTCACACACGGAGGGCCCGGGTTCGATTCCCGGCGGGTGGAAACATTTCGACACGTTTCCTGACACCTGTTGTCCTGTTCACCTAGCAACAAATAGGTACCTGGGTGTTAGTCGACTGGTGTGGGTCGCATCCTGGGGGACAAGATTAAGGACCCCAGTGGAAATAAGTTAGACAGTCCTCGATGACGCACTGATTTTCTTGGGTTATCCTGGGTGGCTAACCCTCCGGGGTTAAAAATCCGAACGAAATCTCTTCTTAATAGAGAAAAAAGAAGTCCCACTGGGGATCCTCATTGACTTACGTAAAGCTTTTGATACAGTTGACCATGACTTGCTCCACGTAAAATTGTCACACTATGGTATAAGAGGGCACTCCCTCAACTACCTCAAGTATTACCTCAGCAACAGAAACCAATATGTATACACAAATGGGGCAAACTCTTCTACACAGCCAATTACAGTTGGTGTCCCACAGAGAAGTGTCCTTGGCCCTCTTCTCTTTCTCATATACATAAATGACCTACCAAATGCATCGCAACTACTCAAACCCACACTATTTGCAGATGACACTACATACGTCTTCTCTCACCCGAGCCCAGTCACGCTAGCCAATACTGTGAATACCGAATTACAGAAAATATCTACCTGGATGAGGACTAACAAACTTACTCTAAACATTGACAAAACCTACTTCATTCAGTTTGGTAACAGAGCTACAGATGTCCCTCTTAACATAATGATAAATGGATCATCTATCACAAAGCCCACAGAGGGAAAATTTTTAGGAATCCACCTTGATAATAGACTCAAATTTCATACACATATACAACAAATTTCCAAGAAAATTTCCAAGACCGTAGATACGGTACTATGTTCCACAGTCAGCCCTCCTGGCCCTATATCACTCACTTATTTACCCCTATCTCACCTATGGAATTTGTGCATGGGGCTCTACAACAATAAACCATCTCAGACCACTAATTACCCAACAAAAGGCTGCAGTCAGAATAACAAATTCCCACTACAGGCAGCATTCTCCACCAATATTCAAAACTCTAAACCTACTCACCATACAAAACATCCATACGCATACACCTACTACATACATAGAACACTTAACTCTGATATTAACCCTCCCCTCAAACGTCTCCTTGCCAACCTCAACAGAACACATGACCATAACACAACACACAGATCACTCTTTGATGTTCCTCGTGTCCATCTCACACTATGCAAAAACTCACTGCACATAAAAGGCCCTAAAATCTGGAATTCATTACCTGTGAATATAAAAGAAACACTACCTGTTTATAAATTCAAGTCTCTTCTCAAAAATCACTTACTCACCCATAACTAAATAAATACTGAATAATTGTATCTCATAAATTGTATCTCACAAATGTTTCTCATAATTGTATCTCATAAATGCTTAACCTATGACCCAATCAAACTTTGTTATTTTTTATTACATTACCTAACTGAATACTCCATTCTACTGAATGCTCAGCAACACAGTAAATGACCATATGACCTGTCTTTGTAACACTCATTTGTGCTTAATTGTAATCTGTTTACAATAATGTTTTACCACTGAATATATCATTGCTTGGTTAATCTTAAGTTACCTTTAAGCCTGCCCATAATGCTCTGCATACAAGGGGCTTTGGCATGTTATACTTAATTACTGTATTCCTTTGTACTTCTCTGTATCATGTTCAAATTAATAAAGAAAGAAATAAAAAATAAATAAATAAATAAAGATGGGAGCGAGTACTGTGCCTTGTGGAACAGAGCTTTTCACCGTAGCAGCCTCAGACTTTGTTCTGTTGACTACTATTCTTTGTGCTTTATTTGTCAGAAAATTATAGATCCATCTACTAACTTTTCCTGTTATTCCTTTAGCACGCTTTTTGTGCGCTATTACACCATGGTCACACTTGTCGAAGGCTTTTGCAAAGTCTGTATATATTACATCTGCATTCTTTTTGTCTTCTAGTGCATCTAGGACCTTGTCGTAGTGATCCAATAGTTGAGACAGACAGGAGCGACCTGCTCTAAACCCATGCTGCCCTGGGTTGTGTAATTGATGGGTATCTAGATGGGTGGCGATCTTGCTTCTTAGGACCCTTTCAAAGATTTTTATAGTAAGGGATGTTAGTGCTATCGGTCTGTAGTTCTTTGCTATTGCTTTACTGCCCCCCTTTTGGAGAGGGGCTACGTCTGTGGTTTTCAGTAACTGTGGGACGACCCCGTGTCCATGCTCCCTCTCCATAGGATGTTAAAAGCACGTGATAGGGGCTTCTTGCAGTTCTTGATGAACACGGAGTTCCATGAGTCTGGTCCTGTGGCAGAGTGTATGGTCATGTCATTTATTGCCTGTTCGAAGTCATTTGGCATCAGGATGACGTCAGATAGGCTTGTGTTTACCAAATTCTGTGGCTCTCTCATAAAAAAATCATTTAGATCTTCGACTCTCAGTCTGGTTAGCGGCTTTCTAAAAACTGAGTCATATTGGGACTTGAGCAGCTCACTCATTTCCTTGCTGTCATCTGTGTAGGACCCATCTTGTTTAAGGAGAGGCCCAATACTAGACGTTGTTCTCGACTTTGATTTGGCATAAGAAAATAAATATTTTGGGTTTCTTTCGATTTCACTTATGGCTTTTAGTTCTTCCCGCGATTCCTGACTCCTATAACATTCCTTTAGCTTTAGTTCGATGCTTGCTATTTCTCTGACCAGTGTCTCCCTGCGCATTTCAGATATATTGGCCTCTTTTAGCCGCTTTGTTATTCTTTTCCGTCGCCTGTAAAGGGAGCGCCTGTCTCTTTCTATTTTACATCTACTCCTCATTTTTCTTAAAGGAATATGCCTTGAGCATACATCGAGTGCCACAGAGTTAATCTGTTCTAGGCATAAGTTGGGGTCTGTGTTGCTTAGGTTATCTTCCTAGCTTATATCATTTAAGATTTGGTTTACCTGGTCCCACTTTATGTTCTTGTTACTGAAGTTGAATTTGGTGAAGGCTCCTTCGTGACTGATCACATTTTGTCAGTCTGGGGCTCCGCGCATACACGTCTGAACCTCGATTATGTTGTGATCTGAGTATATTGTTTTTGATATGGTGACATTTCGTATCAGATCATCATTGTTAGTGAAGATGAGGTCCAGTGCATTCTCCAGTCTTGTAGGCTCTATTATTTGCTGGTTTAAGTTGAATTTTGTGCAGAGATTTAAAAGTTCAAGTGTGTGTGAGTTCTCGTCTGAACTGCCCCTGGTGTTATCACTGCAACAACATTATTTGCTATATTCCTTCATTTTAGGTGCATTAAGTTGAAATCCCCCAGGAGCAAGATGTTGGGGACAGGAGCTGGAAGATTTTCCAGAAAGTGGTCAATTTTCAACAGCTGTTCCTGGAATTGTTGGGACGTTGCATCCGGAGTAGGGATGTATCGGATATCTATATCTGGAGTTTACCTGGAGAGAGTTCCGGGGGTCAACGCCCCCGCGGCCCGGTCTGTGACCAGGCCTCCTGGTGGATCAGAGCCTGATCAACCAGGCTGTTGCTGTTGGCTGCACGCAAACCAACGTACGAGCCACAGCCCGGCTGATCAGGAACCGACTTTAGGTGCTTGTCCAGTGCCAGCTTGAAGACTGCCAGGGGTCTGTTGGTAATCCCCCTTATGTATGCTGGGGGGCAGTTGAACAGTCTCGGGCCCCTGACACTTATTGTATGGTCTCTTAACGTGCTAGTGACACCCCTGCTTTTCATTGGGGGGATGGTGCATCGTCTGCCAAGTCTTTTGCTTTCGTAGTGAGTGATTTTCGTGTGCAAGCTCGGTACTAGTCCCTCTAGGATTTTCCAGGTGTATATAATCATGTATCTCTCCCTCCTGCGTTCCAGGGAATACAGGTTTAGGAACCTCAAGCGCTCCCAGTAATTGAGGTGTTTTATCTCCGTTATGCGCGCCGTGAAAGTTCTCTGTACATTTTCTAGGTCGGCAATTTCACCTGCCTTGAAAGGTGCTGTTAGTGTGCAGCAATATTCCAGCCTAGATAGAACAAGTGACCTGAAGAGTGTCATCATGGGCTTGGCCTCCCTAGTTTTGAAGGTTCTCATTATCCATCCTGTCATTTTTCTAGCAGATGCGATTGATACAATGTTATGGTCCTTGAAGGTGAGATCCTCCGACATGATCACTCCCAGGTCTTTGACGTTGGTGTTTCGCTCTATTTTGTGGCCAGAATTTGTTTTGTACTCTGATGAAGATTTAATTTCCTCATGTTTACCATATCTGAGTAATTGAAATTTCTCATCGTTGAACTTCATATTGTTTTCTGCAGCCCACTGAAAGATTTGGTTGATGTCCGCCTGGAGCCTTGCAGTGTCTGCAATGGAAGACACTGTCATGCAGATTCGGGTGTCATCTGCAAAGGAAGACACGGTGCTGTGGCTGACATCTCTGTCTATGTCGGATATGAGGATGAGGAACAAGATGGGAGCGAGTACTGTGCCTTGTGGAACAGAGCTTTTCACCGTAGCTGCCTCGGACTTTACTCTGTTGACGACTACTCTCTGTGTTCTGTTAGTGAGGAAATTATAGATCCATCGACCGACTTTTCCTGTTATTCCTTTAGCACGCATTTTGTGCGCTATTACACCATGGTCACACTTGTCGAAGGCTTTTGCAAAGTCTGTATATATTACATCTGCATTCTTTTTGTCTTCTAGTGCATTTAGGACCTTGTCGTAGTGATCCAATAGTTGAGACAGACAGGAGCGACCTGTTCTAAACCCATGTTGCCCAGGGTTGTGTAACTGATGGGTTTCTAGATGGGTGGTGATCTTGCTTTTTAGGACCCTTTCAAAGATTTTTATGATGTGGGATGTTAGTGCTATTGGTCTGTAGTTCTTTGCTGTTGCTTTACTGCCCCCTTTGTGGAGTGAGGCTATGTCTGTTGTTTTTAGTAACTGTGGGACGACCCCCGTGTCCATGCTCCCTCTCCATAGGATGGAAAAGGCTCGTGATAGGGGCTTCTTGCAGTTCTTGATGAACACAGAGTTCCATGAGTCTGGCCCTGGGGCAGAGTGCATGGGCATGTCATTTATCGCCTGTTCGAAGTCATTTGGCGTCAGGATAACATCGGATAGGCTTGTGTTAATCAAATTTTGTGGCTCTCTCATAAAAAATTCATTTTGATCTTCGACTCTCAGTCTGGTTAGCGGCTTGCTAAAAACTGAGTCATATTGGGACTTGAGTAGCTCACTCATTTCCTTGCTGTCATCTGTGTAGGACCCATCCACATCCGCGGAACATCCGCACAATTTCTTACATCTGCATCTGCATCCTTAATTTTTTTAAATGAGATATCCACATCCGCAACCACAATCAAATATATATCCGCATTTGCATCCGCGCCAAACAAAGAAGATGTGGCGGATATTATAACCTAAATTACAGAGCTTGCATGTTTATTTCCCAACAGTAGGCCTGTTGCCTTATACTAGGCAGGTCCTTCACAAATCCACCCACTAACAGAATAAACGCTACCTAAGCAATAAGCCTTGACAATTCCATTTACTCACGTGCAGGTCCCGCTCAAATCCAACTCCTCTCCCTCATGTACTTATCCGACCTGGTTTAGAAAGACACGTAAGCAAACCGTTGGCAACGGTTTATAAGCTCCTTCTCAGCACGTATGCCGTATTCTATTCAAGATTGATGGACTGACCACATCGACTCAAGGTTGAGGGACTGATTACCTCATTCTCCTCCTATTCTTCAAGATTCTCCTTTGTATGGACTGATGAAGCCACTGTGTGGCGAAACGTTTCCTCAATAAAGATACCCAAGAGTTGCACATGTGCCTAATTTATCAGCAAAGTCTAAGAAACCTCATACTATTGCAGAAGAGCTTATCAAACCATGTGCATTAGAAATGGCTACAACTATTCTCGGAAATGAAGCAAGAAAGAAGCTTGAATTAGTGTCACTGTCAAATAATGCTATTCGAAGCCGAATTGACGATTTGAGTTTAGATATTTTGGAACAAGTTATCTCACATATGAAAATCTCCCTTCAGTTGGACGAAACTACTGATGTTTCTAATTGCAGTCAACTTATCGCACTTGTGAGGTATGTTCATGATGGTGCCATAAAGGAGAACTTCCTTTTCTGTGAACAACTGAAAACAACCACCAAAGCAAAAGATGTGTTTCAGTTTGTGAAAGACTTCTTTGCAAAATATGAATTGGATATCCAAATTATTGGATCTGTGTATACTGATGGCGCTCCTGCTATGCTGGGAAATAAATCTGTTTTTTTTGCACTGATGAAACAGAAGATTCCATACTTGCAAGGTACTCACTGTTTCCTTCATCGTCATGCTTTGGTAAAACCTTTCCTCCAAAATTGAAGAAAGTCCTTGATACTTCAGTAAAGACCATCAACTGCATTAGGGGTCGTGCTTAAAATCACCGCCTTTTTAAGTCACTTTGTGAAGATCTTGGAAGTGAACAACAGTTTTACTTTTCCACACAGAAGTCTGATGGCTCTCCCGTGGGAGAGTTTTAACACGCTTCTTCGAACTGCCAGAAGAAATCAAAGTATTTCTGAAGAGTATTGGTGCTCGGCTGTGGTTCTATTTCCAAGACTTTGTGACACTGCACTAACTGTGTTCATTCCATTTGCGACAACTTACTTATGTGAATCAGGATTAATACTCTTTTGTCAATTAAGATAAAATCTAGAAATCGTTTGAATGCACAGGCAGACATGAGTGTTGCTATCAGCAACATAGTTCCCCGTTTTGAAAAACTCTCAAGCAAGAAACAGGAAGAAAATAGTCATTGAATTAAAATGGATTTGCAAACTTTTTGGAAGTCGGCCTTTTGATTTTATTATCTTGTACATATTTAAAGAATAACTATTTTTTGTATGGTATATTCAAATGTTAATCTGAGACACCCTTTCTTGTCCATATGTTTGATTTTTTACATATTAAAAAATAAAATTCCTTTCTAAAGGTTTGAAAGCTGGTTCTTGATTTACTTCTTTGTATATATTTCAAGCAAGAGTTATTATTTTTGTATATATTTCAAGCAAGAGTTATTATTTTTGTATATATTTCAAGCAAGAGTTATTATTTTTGGAAGGTGCATTCAAATATCAATCTGTGATATGTTTCTTTTCTGTAAATCTGATTTTTGTTCACATATTATATTAGAAAGTGAAATATCTTCTTTTGATAAAATTTTGTATGATTCCACATCCTTTATCCTTGAACAAAGTTTAAATTGTAGGGGGGCGAGGTTAGAGCAAAAATTTTATAGGGGTGCGGGAGTAAGAATAATTTTATAGGGGTGCAGGAGTAAGAAAGGGTTGGGAACCACTGTACTAATATTTCATGAGACAAATCCAAGTAATCTGTTAGCCTTGTTGTGCACACTTAGGCACTGCTGTCTTCGCTTTAGATTTCTGCTTACCATGACTCCCAAGTCTTTTTCACATTCTGTATGATCAAGCTCTACTTCACCTAGATTATAGCTTCGAGGTTCATTTTCATTACCAAGGACTAGTACCTTACACTTATCCACATTGAACTTCATCTGCCATTTTTCAGACCAAGATATTAATTTGTCCAAATCCTCCTGGAGTTCATTGCTATCCTCCTCAGAATGAATCATATAGCCTATCTTTGTATCATCAGCAAATTTGCTTATGTCACTCATAATTCCTTCATCAAGGTCATTAATGTATTATTATTTTAATCAAAAAGAAGCGCTAAGCCACAAGAGCTATACAGCGCTGCAGGATAGGGAAGGAAGCGAGGGTATCGGGTGGTAGAAGGGGGGAGGGATAATTATTAGGTTACAGAAAACAGCAGTGCAGAGGATAGTGCAGGGGTAGAGGGTAGCAAGAGATTGAGGTAGAAAGGGCTGAAGGTATCATCATCAGAGTTTGTGGAGTAAGTCAGTTGTTGTCAAAAAGTCAATGAAAGAGTCCGGATGAAAGGTGGGTTCATCAGCGAGAAGGGAAGGTAAAAACAGAGCAGCGGAGTGAAGACAATGTTGGAGGTAAATTCTGCGTGTTCTTTGATAAAGTGGGCAGTCTAACAGAATGTGGCTGACCGATACTGGAACCTGACAATTCTCACAGAGAAGAGCAGGGCGCCTCTCCATGAGATATCCATGAGTAAGATGAGTATGGCCAATACGAAGGTGGGAAAGAGTAGTCTCCCAACCTCGACACTGGTGACAAGAAGATGCCCAGTAACCTATACTCGGTTTAATAGAACAAAGTTTGTTACTGAGCAGAGCAGACCAATGTTGTTGCCAACAGGTGTGAAGGTGGGTAGCTATTACAGCAAAATAGTCCAGAAATGGAACACCTCTATATGAAATTGGTAGGTCATGTACTGCTGACCACGCAGCAGTGTCTGCCTGTTCATTACCCTTTACGTCAACATGACAAGGGACCCAACAAAAACAATATCTTTATGCTTGGTAGAGATACGGCGTAGCCAAAGTTGGATACGGAGAACTAGGGGGTGAGGTGTATTAAATTTCTGTGTAGCCTGTAGAGCACTAAGGGAGTCTGAGACAACCACAAATGATGACACAGGCATAGATGCGATACGAATAAGTGCTGCAAGAATGGCATACAATTCAGCAGTAAAAATGCTAGCCAAAGATAGAAAATGCCCTCGCACAATGCTGTCCGGAAACACTGCTGCGAATCCGACACCATCAGAAGATTTAGAGCCATCTGTGTACATGGCGATGGCATGAGAATGAGAGTGGAAGTGGTCAAGAAAAATAGAGCGGGAAGCCACCATAGGCAGTTGGACTCTCGAGCAAGAGAGTGAGAAAGAACAGACTCAAACAGCTGGAACTTCCCAGGGGGGTAGGGAAAAGTGAGATGCTACATGAACATATAAAGGCAGTAATTGAAGGGAAGACAAGACCAAATGTAAGCGAAGAGAGAAGGGATGGAGCAAATAGAGGCGGTGAACAAATAAAGAATGTCTACTAATATCAGTGACCATTCTATAAATGGCAGGATTGCCATCTATAGAATGGTCATAGTAGTGAAGGCAATGGGCAATACGGCAATCAGACAAAGATGGAACATTTGCTTCTGCATAGAGGCTCTCAACAGGGAAAGAGCGAAAAGCACCAAGGCATAAACGTAATCCTTGGTGATGGATGGGGTTAAGGCTACAGAAAGTAGCAGGAGAGGCCGCTGAATAGATCTGGTCACCATAATCGAGTTTTGATAAAATGAGGGCTGAATGTAGGCGAAGGAGAGTTCGACGATCAGCTCCCCATGAAAGATGAGCAAGGGTTTTAAGAAGGTTCAGCCGGCTGTGACAAGTCGCCTTTAGAGAGGTAATGTGGGGTTTCTAGGATAACCTACGGTCAAAGAGAAGGCCTAGAAACCTGACTGTATCACGTTCAGGGATACGGGAGCCATAGAGGTACAAAGGATGATCAGAGATGATAGAGTGTCTAGTGAAAGTAATTTGGTGAGTTTTGGTACTGGAAAATTTAAACCCATGCATGGTGGCCCAATTGGAAACACGGTCGACCGCATGCTGGAGAGAAACTAATGAGGTGACAGTCAGCGCCTGCACAAGCAATAGCGAAGTCATCTACATAGAGTGATGACCAAATATTGGATGGAAGAACAGAGGCCAAATTATTTATAGTAAGGAGAAAAAGTGTTGTGTTCAGAACACATCCCTGAGGGACACCTTCAGCTTGGACAAAGTCCGGGGAGAGCACATTATTGACTTGAACACGGAAATGTCTGTCAGTTAAAAAGTTCTTAAGGAAAGATGGTAGACTGCCTCGGAGGCCTAAGGAGTGGGCTTGGGCCAAAATATTATACCTCCAAGTTGCGCCATATGCCTTCTCAAGGTCAAAAAATATGGCAATAACTGAGTGGTTATTCACAAAGGCATTAGGAACATACGTATCCAAACGTAGTAAGGGGTCTATGGTAGAACGGCCCTTACGAAAGCCATATTGACGAGTGGAGAGACTGTTGTGTGCCTCTAAATACCACATTAAACGTCTATTTACCAGACGTTCCATCACTTTGCAAACTGCCCTGGTAAGAGCAATGGGACGATAGTGGGAGGCTTCATGTCCCGTAGTACCCGGTTTGCGGAAAGGGAGAACAATGGCAGATTTTCACAGCTGTGAATGAACTCCTTGTGACCAAATAAGATTGAAAAGGCATAAGAGGACTGCAAGGGCTGACTGATGTAAATGTTGTAACATACGAATATGAATGTCGTCGGGCCCAGCTGTCAATGATCGGCAAGCTGATAGCATTGCCTCCAGTTCCTGAAGTGTAAAAGGCACATTATACTGTTCTTCTCTGAGAGAAGAAAAGTCCAAGGGTGCTAACTCTCTGGCAGACTTTGAGGAAAGAAACGAAGGGCAGAGATGGAGCCCCAGAGAAATATGGACCAGATGATTGCCAATTTCAATGGCAATATCTAGAGGGTTTGCTATATTAACATCGGCAACCCACAGAACAGGAGCCGGGTCAGGAGAATATTTACCACTCAGTTTCTGTATTTTTTCCAGACTGCACTCATAGAGGAAGCAGAGGTGATGGTGGAGACATAATCTCGCCAGCAAGTGCGTTTAGCATCACGGATGACACGGCGAGCAGTCGCACGCTTCTGCTTAAAATCAAAAAGTCTCTCTGTGGTTCTATTATACCGGTACCTGCTCCACGCAGTGCGTTTCAAACGTACTGCACGAGCACAAGCAGGAGACCACCAAGGCATGCATTTCTGAGCATGCCTGCCTGAGGTTTGGGGTATATTATTATTTTAATCAAAAAGAAGCGCTAAGCCACAAGGGCTATACAGCACTGCAGGGTAGGGAAGGAAGCGAGGGTATTGGGTGGCACAAGGGGGGAGGGATGATTAGTAGGTTACAGAAAACAGTGGGGCAGGGGATAGTGCAGGGGTAGAGGGTAGCAAGAGATTGAAATAGAAAGGGCTGAAGGTATCATCAGAGTTTGTGGAGTAAGTCAGTTGTTGTCAAAAAAGTTGAGAGAGTCCAGATGAAAGGTGGGTCCATCAGCGAGAAGGGAAGGTAAAGAGAGAGCAGCGGAGTGAAGACGACGTTGGAGGTAAATTCTGCGTACTCATTGATAAAGTGGGCAGTCTAACAGAATGTGGCTCACCGATACTGGAACCTGACAATTCTCACAGACAGGAGCAGGGCGCCTCTCCATGAGATATCCATGAGAAAGACGAGTATGGCCAATGCGAAGGAGGGAGAGAGTAGTCTCCCAACCTCCACAATGGTGACAAGAAGATGCCTAGTAACCTAAACTCGGTTTAATAGAACAAAGTTTGTTATTGAGCAGAGCAGACCAACGTTGTTGCCAACAAGTGTGAAGGTGGGTAGCTATTACAGCAAAATAGTCCGGAAATAGAACACCTCTATATGAAATTGGTAGGTCATGTACTGCTGACCGCACAGCAGTGTCTGCCTGTTCATTGCCCTGTACGTCAACATGACAAGGGACCCAACAAAAAACAATATCTTTATGCTTGGTAGAGATACAGCGTAGCCAAAGTTGGATACGGAGAACTAGGGGTGAGGTGTATCAAATTTCCATATAGCCTGTAGAGCACTAAGGGAGTCTGAGAGAACCACAAATGATGACACAGGCATAGATGCAATGCGATACGAATAAGTGCTGCAAGAATGGCATACAATTCAGCAGTAAAAATGCTAGCCAAAGATAGTAAATGCCCTCACACGATGCTGTCTGGAAACACTGCTGTGAATCCGACGCCGTCAGAAGATTTAGAGCCATCTGTGTACACGGCGATGGCATGAGAATGAGAGTGGAAGTGGTCAAGAAAAATAGAGCGGGAAGCCACCATAGGCAGTTGGGCTTTCGAGCAAGGGATTGAAAAAGAACAGCCCCGAACAGCTGGAACTTCCCAGGGGGGTAGGGAAAAGTGAGTTGCTACATGAACATATAAAGGCAGTAACTGAAGGGAAGACAAGAACGAATGTAGATGAAGAGAGAAGGGATGGAGCAAATAGGGGCTGCAAACAAATAAAGAATGTCTACTAATATCAGTAACCATTCTATAAATGGTAGAATTGCAGAGATCGTGAGAGCGCACATAGTAGCGAAGGCAATGGGCATCATGGCGATCAGACAAGGATAGAACATTTGCTTCTGCATAGAGGTTCTCAACAGGGGAAGAGCGAAAAGCACCAAGGCATGAACGTAATCCTTGGTGATGGATGGGGTTAAGGCTAGAGAAAGTAGCAGGAGAGGCCGCTGAATAGATCTGGTCACCATAATCGAGTTTTGATAAAAAGAGGGCTGAATGTAGGCGAAGGAGAATTCGACGATCAGCTCCCCATGAAAGATGAGCAAGGGTTTTAAGAAGGTTCAGCCGGCTGTGACAAGTTGCCTTTAGAGAGGTAATGTGGGGTTTCCAGGATAACCTACGGTCAAAGAGAAGGCCTAGAAACCTGACTGTATCACGTTCAGGGATACGGGAGCCATAGAGGTACAAAGGATGATCGGAGATGACAGAGTGTCTAGTGAAAGTAATTTGGTGAGTTTTGGTACTGGAAAATTTAAACCCATGCATGGTGGCCCAATTGGAAACACAGTCGACCGCATGCTGGAGCCCACCAGGGCACGCATTTCTGAGAATGCTTGCCTGAGGTTTAGGGTATAGAATGAGAAGCTGCAGTTAAAACTGAAGACGAGAAGAGGTGTAAAAGCTCATCAGTGGAGGACGAAGAAGGAACCTCACTAAAAACAGTTAGTTGTGAGTAAAGGTCCCAATTTGCCTGATCAAATTGCCAGCGTGGGTTACGAAGAGGTAGCGAATATGAAGGGGAAGTAAGAATGATTGGAAAATGATTGCTGTCATGTAAATCCGGGAGAACAGACCAGGTGAAGTCTAGTGCGGCGGAGGAAGAGCAGACTGAGAGATCGATGCAAGAGAGAGAGTATGAGTACGAGGATCAAAATGGGTGTGAGTACCTGTATTTAAAACATGGAGGGGTGGGAAGCAAGAAAATCCTCTAGCTGAATGCCATGGGAATCACAGTGAGATCCTCCCCAGAGGAAATGATGGGCATTAAAATCGCCAACAGAAGTGGTGACGGTAATGATGAAACAAGAAAGGAAATATCCAGAATAGATAATGCTCAAGAAGGAGAGAGATACAAAGAACAGAGTGTATACCGCCTATGCAGGTGGATATGGGCTGCTGTGTAATGCAGTGAAGTACAAACAAATAGCTGATGGTACGGAATATCAGTGCGTAGAAGAAGGGCACTTTCATTAAAGGTCCCATCAGGAAAAGGATCCGAAGAACACAATAAACTATAGCCTGAGATGGGATAGACAACAGCAGAGTGTAATTTTGGTTCTTGTAAGCAAACACCATGAGGCCGTGTAAATAGGCCATGATTGGCAACGATAAAGATACTAGAAATCCGCAGGTAAGGGTACTTACGGAACTTACGTTCAAGCAGCGAAGGAATGGTGCGCTGTGAACATAAGAACATAAGAACATAAGAAAGGAGGGACACTGCAGGAGGTCTGTTGGCCCATACTAGGCAGGTCCTTTGCAATTCATCCCACTAACAAAACATTTGCCCATCCCAATTTTCAATGCCACCCAAGAAATAAGCTCTGATGTGAAAGTCCCACTCAAATCCAACCCCTCCCACTCATGTACTTATCCAACCTAATTTGAAACTACCCAAAGTCCCAGCCTCAATAACCCAACTAGGTAGACTGTTCCACTCATCAACTATCCTATTTCCAAACCAATACTTTCCTATGTCCTTTCTAAATCTAAACTTATCTAATTTAAATCCATTACTGCGGGTTCTCTCTTGGAGAGACATCCTCAAGACCTTATTAATATCCCCTTTATTAATACCTATCTTCCACTTATACACTTCGATCAGGTCTCCCCTCATTCTTCGTCTAACAAGTGAATGTAACTTAAGAGTCTTCAATCTTTCTTCATAAGGAAGATTTCTAATGCTATGTATTAATTTAGTCATCCTACGCTGAATGTTTTCTAACGAATTTATGGCCATTCTGTAATATGGAGACCAGAACTGAGCTGCATAATCTAGGTGAGGCCTTACTAATGATGTATAAAGCTGCAGTATGACCTCTGGACTTCTGTTGCTTACACTTCTTGATATAAATCCCAGTAATCTATTTGCCTTATTACGTACGCTTAGGCATTGCTGTCTTGGTTTAAGGTTGCTGCTCACCATAACCCCCAAGTCCTTTTCGCAATCTGTATGGCTAAGTTCTACATCATTTAACTTATAAGTACTAGGGTTATGGGCAGTCAGGAAACGAGGGAAGAACTAAAAGCCATAAATGAAATCGAAAGAAACCCAAAGTATTTCTTCTCCTATGCCAAATCAAAGTCGAGAACAACGTCCAGTATTGGGCCCTTACTTAAACAAGATGGGTCCTACACAGATGACAGCAAGGGAATGAGTGAGCTACTCAAGTCCCAATATGACTCGGTTTTTAGCAAGCCACTAACCAGACTGAGAGTTTAGTTTAATTAGTTAGTTTAATATGTTTATTATGCACCCCATACCCATCCTAGAGAGTCGAAGATCAAAATTAATTTTTTATGAGAGAGCCACAGAATTTGGTTAACACAAGCCTATCTGATGTTATCCTGACGCCAAATGACTTCGAACAGGCGATAAATGACATGCCCATGCACTCTGCCCCAGGGCCAGACTCATGGAACTCCGTGTTCATCAAGAACTGCAAGAAGCCCCTATCACGAGCCTTTACCATCCTATGGAGAGGGAGCATGGACACGGGGGTCGTCCCACAGTTACTAAAAACAACAGACATAGCCCCACTCCACAAAGGGGGCAGTAAAGCAACAGCAAAGAACTACAGACCGATAGCACTAACATCCCATATCATAAAAATCTTTGAAAGAGTCCTAAGAAGCAAGATCACCACCCATCTAGAAACCCATCAGTTACACAACCCAGGGCAACATGGGTTTAGAACAGGTCGCTCCTGTCTGTCTCAACTATTGGATCACTACGACAAGGTCCTAGATGCACTAGAAGACAAAAAGAATGCAGATGTAATATATACAGACTTTGCAAAAGCCTTCGACAAGTGTGACCATGGCGTAATAGCGCACAAAAAGCGTGCTAAAGGAATAACAGGAAAAGGCGGTCGATGGATCTATAATTTCCTCACTAACAGAACACAGAGAGTAGTAGTCAACAGAGTAAAGTCCGAGGCAGGCACGGTGAAAAGCTCTGTTCCACAAGGCACAATACTCGCTCCCATCTTGTTCCTCATCCTCATATCTGACATAGACAAGGATGTCAGCCACAGCACCATGTCTTCCTTTGCAAGGTTCCAGGCGGACATCAACCAAATCTTTCAGTGAGCTGCAGAAAACAATATGAAGTTCAACGATGAGAAATTTCAATTACTCAGATATGGTAAACACGAGAAAATTAAATCTTCATCAGAGTACAAAACAAATTCTGGCCACAAAATAGAGCGAAACACCAACGTCGAAGACCTGGGAGTGATCATGTCGGAGGATCTCACCTTCAAGGACCATAACATTGTATCGATCGCATATGCTAGAAAAATGACAGGATGGATAATGAGAACCTTCAAAACGAGGGATGCCAAGCCCATGATGACACTCTTCAGGTCACTTGTTCTATCTAGGCTGGAATATTGCTGCACACTAACAGCACCTTTCAAGGCAGGTGAAATTGCTGACCTAGAAAATGTACAGAGAACCTTCACGGCGCGCATAACGGAGATAAAACACCTCAATTACTGGGAGTGCTTGAGGTTCCTGAACTTGTTTTCCCTGGAACGCAGGCGGGAGAGATACATGATTATATACACCTGGAAAATCCTAGAGGGACTAGTACCGAACTTGCACACGAAAATCACTCACTACGAAAGCAAAAGACTTGGCAGACGATGCAACATCCCCCCAATGAAAAGCAGGGGTGTCACTAGCACGTTAAGAGACCATACAATAAGTGTCAGGGGCCCGAGACTGTTCAACTGCCTCCCAGCATACATAAGGGGGATTACCAACAGACCCCTGGCAGTCTTCAAGCTGGCACTGGACAAGCACCTAAAGTCGGTTCCTGATCAGCCGAGCTGTGGCTCGTACGTTGGTTTGCGTGCAGCCAGCAGTAACAGCCTGGTTGATCAGGCTCTGATCCACCAGGAGGCCTGGTCACAGACCGGGCCGCGGGGGCGTTGACCCCCGGAACTCTCTCCAGGTAAACTCCAGGTAAACTCCCGAGCTTCAGAACCTTGCATTTATCTACATTGAACTGCATCTGCCACTTTTCTGACCAAGAATAGAGTTTGTTTAAATCCTCCTGAAGTTCCATAACATCTACGCTTGAATCAATTATCCTACCTATCTTTGTGTCATCGGCGAATTTGCTCATATCACTAGTAATTCCCTCATCAAGATCATTGATATATATTATAAACAACAACGGGCCCAAGACTGTTACAGATCCCCACTCGGATTTAACCCCATTTATGGACACTCTCTGCTTCCTGTCAGTGAGCCATGACTCGATCCACGAGAGCACTTTTCCCCCAATGCCATGAGCTGCCACTTTCTTTAACAGTCTATGGTGCGGAACTCTATCAAAAGCCTTACTAAAATCTAAGTAAATAATATCAAATTCTTTATCGTGGTCAACAGCCTCAAAAGCTTTACTGAAGAAAGTTAATAAATTAGTTACACAAGACCGGCCTCTTGTGAATCCATGCTGAGTATCATTAATCAAGCTATGCTTATCGAGATGGCTTCTTATAATCTCAGCTATAATTGACTCTAGTAATTTGCCTACAATTGAGGTCATGCTTATCGGGCGGTAATTTGACGGTAACGACTTGTCCCCTGTTTTAAAAATAGGAATTACATTAGCCATCTTCCACATATCAGACACTACACCTGTTTGAAGAGATAAATTAAAAATATTAGTTAATGGTTCACAGAGTTCCATTTTGCATTCCTTAAGAACCCTTGAAAAAACCTCATCAGGACCCGGCGACTTATTTTGCTTCAGTCTATCTGCTTCACAACCATTTCACTAGTGACTGTGATGTTACATAATTTATCCTCTTCTAGCCCACTATAAAAATTAATTACTGGAATATTGTTAGTGTCTTCCTGTGTAAAAACTGAGAGAAAATAATTATTAAAAATCGAGCACATTTCATTCTCTTTGTCAGTAAGGTGCCCATAGTTATTTTTAAGGGGACCTATCTTATCTCTAACTTTTGTTCTATAGACCTGGAAAAAACTTTTTGAGTTACTTTTAGAATCCCTAGCAACTTTAATTTCATAGTCCCTTTTAGCTTTTATTATCCCCTTTTTAATGTCCCTCCTAATGTCAATATACTGATTCATAAGATGACCCTCACCTCTTTTGATATGCCTATAAATTCCTTTCTTATGCCCTAGTAGATATTTGAGCCTATTATTCATCCATTTTGGGTCATTTCTATTTGATCTAATTTCTTTATATGGGATAAACGTTCTTTGAGCAGAATGTATAATGTTCAGAAAACTGTCATATTGATAGCTCACTTCGTTACCCCAGTCAACAGATAATAAGTGTTCTCTAAGCCCATCGTAATCTGCTAAGCGAAAATCTGGGACTGTTACTGAGTTATCGCTACTATCGTACTTCCATTCAATGCTAAATGTAATTGATTTGTGGTCGCTAGCACCCAGTTCCTCTGAAATTTCTAAATTATTAACAAGGGATTCATTGTTTGCCATAACTAAGTCAAGCAGGTTATTTCCCCTTGTAGGTTCTGTCACAAACTGCTTCAAAAAACAATCCTGAACTACTTCTAAGAAGTCGTATGATTCTAAATTCCCAGTCAAGAAATTCCAATCAATATGACTAAAGTTAAAGTCTCCTAGAATTACTACATTATCGTGCCTTGTGGCCTTAACAATTTCCTCCCATAGTAGTCTCCCTTGGTCCCTATCTAAGTTTGGGGGACGGTATATCACTCCTAAAATCAGTTTTTCATGCCCCTCTGAAAATTCTATCCAAACAGACTCTGTATGTGTTACTTCAGACTTAATACCCGTTTTTATGCAACAGTTCAAGCGATCTCGGACATACAATGCCACCCCACCCCCCTTCCCGATACTTCTATCTACTTGGAACAATTTAAAACCCTGAATATGACATTCCGCAGGCATGTCCCGACTTTTTGAATTAAACCACGTCTCAGTTAAGGCAAATACATCAATGTTACCTGCACTAGCAACTAATCTCAACTCGTCCATCTTATTCCTAGCACTACGGCAATTAGCATAATAAACATTGAAAGACTCTCCTTTCTCTTTACCCTTCCTGCTCATTTCTGTTTTTCTACTAAACCTATTACTGTCCTTATCACCCAAAGTCCCTGGCTTTTCAATATCTACCACGTTCTGCTTATTACTAGTTCCCCTAGAACTCGTAATATTACTTCACTGTTTTCCTGCCAAAACCCATACCACTAACTATTCCTAGTTTAAAGTCCTAACTGCTCCCTCCACTGCAGTTGCCAGTGCTACCACCCCAGACCTAGATAAGTGAACCTCATCCCTGGCATACATGTCATTTCTGCCATAGAAGAGGTCCCAGATGTCAATGAATGTTACCGCATTTTCCTTACAGTATTTGTCCAGCCAGCAATTGACACCAATTGCCCTGGACAACCATTCATTTCCAACTCCTCTCCTTGGCAAAATACCACATATGACAGGGTTCCCACCCTTACTCCTAATTATTTCTATTGCTGACCTATACCTGCTAATCAGGTCTTCACTCCTATGTCTGCCAACATCATTGCCTCCAGCACTGAGACAGATAATAGGATTGCTCCCACTACCTCTCATGATGTCATCCAGACGGCTAACAATATCCTCCATCCCAGCCCCAGAAAAGCAAACTCTCTGTCTCGTACTCCTGTCCTTCAAGCAGAACGCCCTATCCATATACCTAACTTGGCTATCCCCAACAACAACAATATTCTTACCTTCCTTGGTGTCGTTCGTCGTGTTGTTCCCAGTAGTCGACTCACATTCGACGGGTAGCACTGAGAATGTATTAGATGTTTCCACAACAGTTTCCACGGCAGTCTCTTTCTTCTTCATCGTTTCTACCTTTTCATTCGTCCTCTTGATCGTCAACTTCGTTCCCTGCTGTCCAGCCACTGACCAGTTTCCCTTCTTGACCTGAGGACTCAAAACAGGAGGACTACTACGAATCTTCTTGTTTTCCTCGGTCAGTCGCTGAATCTCCAACTTCGCCATCCTCAATTCTTCTTTAAGCTGTTGGTAAAGTTGCTCGATGGAGGGCATCTTGCTTCAATTCGTAGAGAGTGCGCAAACAGGTCTTCACAGAGCTAAGTACACGTCAACACTGCGCAAAAGCCAACTCAATCAGGAGCTACTGCGCAGCACGTCCGCACGGCCCAATAGTGATGCACAGATGGAGAAGAGGAAAGAGAAGGAACAGAGGGTGGATCAGTGTCCATTGATGGTTTGGTCCCTGCAATATATTCAGAGATTGCTTCAAGTGTTTTGGAGTTCAGAGACGTCGTGTGGGAGACAATATTGGAGATGGAAAGAGAAGGAGTTTGAGTAAAGATCGGAACTGTAATGAACTATACCAAGGTCGGGGGAGGGGGCGAAAGGGTGGAGGGAACTGGAGTTGAGTGGGAGGGGACAGAAGAGGCAGAAACCTGGGAGGTGGCAGAAGAGGAAGAAACTTGGGAGGGGACAGGGGAGGAAGGCACAGTATGAGGAGGAGGATGAACCTCCGCACTTATAACAGAGCCAGTGAAAGGGGAAAACCCAGGTACAGAGACCGGGAAGGTAAAATGTGGAGGTGGATGAAGGGAAAGAGGGGTTAATGGAGATTTTTTGGACTTCTGAGAAGTAGAGGGATGATTGGGAGGGGGTGTCGTCTTGTCGATACGGGGTTTGTGAGGGAGAACACGAAGAAGTGAGAACAGACTGAGGTGTTGAAGTAGGGACGTCTGAGCCCAGGACAGCAAAAGAATTAGATACAGGAGTGACTATGGGACTGGCAACTGCAGAGGAGGCTGCAGAAGATGGGACCCCAGAAGTGGGGGGACGTTCTGAAACATGAGAATAAGAAACACGGGGTAGTCTTCCTTGGAGGCGGAGGTGAGAAACTGCCATAGCATAAGTGAGACCCTCTGCCTCTTTGAGGAAACGAATTTCCTGCTCATTTAAGTACACCTGGCATGGCGAGAGTATGAAGGGTGAGCCTCATGACAATTAAGGCAAAAGGGAGGTCGACTGCAAGACATTAGAATGGTCATTGGCACCACAGACAATATTTTGCTAGGTGGCCAAATCGCCAGCAATTTCTACACTATTGCAGTGTAGGGAACACCTTTCGAACTTGTAACCGATGTCCTGCTACATAAACAGAGGATAGGAGTTCACAGCTGTCAAAAGTTAAACGAGCCACATTGCAAGGGTATTGTCTCCGCCTGACGGCAGGAAGAACGTAAGTGTCTACCTTGAGAACTGGGAGATTTTGGAGTTCCAGCTGTTCGAGAATGTCATTGCCACATGCCTGGAAATTCTGTTGGACTATGGTATAGGGCAGAATGACAGTACCACTACAAGAATTGAGGGAATGATGTTTTTCGATAGTGATAGGAATAGTATCGATATGTGAAAGAAGAGAAAGATCATGAGCTTGGGTAGCATTCTGGACTGTGATGATGCACATACCACTCTTAAGAGCATGAAAGGAAATATCTCTACCAACATGGCGGAGGAGCTCTTTGCCAATACTATGGTCAGAAAGATAGGCAGTAGACGAAGTTGGTCTTAAAGTAAAGAATTTAGTCCATTGTGTGGTCTGAAACTGAGTGGAGAGGAAGTGCATGACGTGTCGGTCTTTTCCGAGTAGATTGGAAAGGTAACGAAGTATCATCATCATCAGGAGATTGTCATTGGCGTTTAGAAGTGGGACCAGAGTTGGTCTGACGTGGGACGGGCTGGCGATTCAAAAATTGCTGCACCATAGAGGGAGAGGCTAGAAGCATAGCCAAAGGAGAGTGGAGGTCAGACAAATCGAAGGAGTCAGTCGAAACCCCGGCACCTGAAGCAGGAGATGAAACAGCACCAGCAAGAGTGTCCGAAGAGTGGCCAAAAGACGAGGCAAGGTCAGAACGGGATGCTGTAACAATAAGGGGCCTGGGGGTAGTGGGGTCATGGATTGGGGACTCCATGGTTAGGTTACTTCTTTCTTTTTGTTTTTAAGAAAAAAAAAGAAAGAAGAAAGAAAATAAAAAGAAAAAAAAGAATAAAAAAAAGGGGGGACCGGTGAGGGATAGTTCCTAGGAGGAATGAAAGGGCCAAAAATCTCCCTCCGTGCCCAAGAGGACCTCAGCACCCCAAGTGGCACAGATGCAGCATGGAACCTGTGCCATACCCTACCCTTCATGCCAGTAAACCAGCAGTCCGGGATAGCAACCTCACATCTGCCGAGCTACCTCAGTGGACAAAAGAGAGGGTGGCAGGATATCCACCACAAAGCATACCTCCTTTGGCCACCACCCCCAGAATCCAAAAGGTGGCTTACAGAGATACACCCATTGCCCGAAAGACACCCAAAGCCACCCTCCAGGATACCGGAGAGGGATCGGGACATCCCCAGGTGACCCAGATTCCACGGCAAACTATGCCACTGCCAAGAACCTCAACGGAATGGGATGGACCCTGGTACCCTTTCTCCTACCTAGGAACTAGTGTGCCTGTGGGAAAAATCCCAAAGGCCAAAAAGAGGAAGGGCAAAAGGGAGGGGTGGGGAGGAGGAGGAGGTAAGGAAAAAGGGGAGGATGGGATAGGGAAGGGGGGTAATTAGGTTCGATCTGAAGAAAAAGACCAACAGGTCTAATTCCTCAGACCAAGAGCCTCTTCACCACGCCAAGAAGACCCCTTAAAGAGGGGTCATTAATGTAAATTATGAACAAGAGAGGGCCTAAAACTGATCCTTGTGGAATGCCACTAGTGACTAATCCCCATTCAGATTTGACCCCATTAATTGAAACTCTCTGCTTTCTATTGGTAAGCCATGCCTCTATCCATATTAGAACTTTACCTCCTATACCATGAGCTGCTACTTTTCTTAAGAGTCTCTTGTGAGGTACTCTATCGAAGGCTTTACTAAAATCCAAATAAACAATATCATATTCTTTATCACTGTCTACTGCCTCAAATGTTCTATTGAAGAACGTCAGTAAATTTGTCAGGCAGGAACGACCTCTCGTGAACCCATGCTGAGATTCATGTATCAAGTTATGCTCTTCAAGGTGACTTCTAATAATGTCAGCTATAATTGATTCTAGTAACTTGCCCACTATAGATGTCAAGCTTATTGGGCAGTAATTTGAAGGAACGGACTTATCCCGATTTAAATATGGAAACCACATTAGCCAGCTTCCACAACTCTGGCACAACACCAGTAAGGATGGATGCATTAAACACACTCGTAAATGGCTGACTAAGTTCCATCTTGCATTCCTTAAGTACCCTGGAAAATAACTCATCGGGCCCCAAAGGACATATTTTGCTTCAGTTTGTCTATCTGTTTGATAACCCTGTCCCTCGTGACAGTAATATTAGTCAATTTGAATTCATCATGAACTGAATAATTGTTAATTTCTGGAATCTCATTTATGTCTTCCTGTGTAAAAACAGACAAAAAATAGTCATTAAATATGGAACACATTTCCAGTTCGTTATCCATCAGCTGTCCATTCCCAATTTTCAGAGGTCCTACTTTTTCCTTCACCTTCGTCCTATACACTTGAAAGAACCCCTTCGGATTTGTCTTTGATTCATTAGCAACTCTAATTTCATAGTCATGTTTAGCCTTTCTAATCCCCTTTCTTACTTCTCTTTTAAGCTGAACATATTGGTCAGTAAGGTTAACCTCTCCTCTTCTGATGCGCCTGTAAATTCCCCTTTTAGATGCTTTAGCCTCCTGTTAACCCATTTGGGATCGTTATTATTAGACCTGATTTCTCTCTGTGGAATGTATATACTCTGAGCACGGTGTACATTATTATAAGTATGATCATCGTCAATATTATTATTATTATTATAATCAAAAAGAAGCGCTAAGCCACAAGGACTATACAGCATCATCGTCAATAGAATCATTAGCTAGATAATCCCAATCGAGATTTGACAGGTGTTCCCTAAGTCCATTATAATAGGCAGAACGAAAATCAGGGATTTTTACCATATTATCATTATTCTTGTATTCCCAGTTAATGCTAAAAGTGGTGGATTTGTGATCACTTGCACCAAGCTCTTCAGTGATCTCCAGATTATTTACGAGTGTTTCCTTATTTGACAAGACTAGGTCTAGCAAATTATTACCCCTGGTAGGCTCTGTTACACACTGCTTCATAAAACAGTCCTGAATTGTTTCCATAAAGTCACTGGACTCCAGATTACTGGTCAAAGAATTCCAGTCAATTTGACTAAAGTTAAAATCTCCTACTATCACTATGTTATTGTGTCTAGAAACCCTAACAATTTCGTCCCAAAGAAGTCTCCCTCTATTGTGATCCAAGCCTGGAGGTCGGTATATTACACCTAGAATTAGTTTTTCTTGACCTTTTACGAACTCTACCCAAACAGATTCTGTTACTGTTCCATCTATTTTTATACCTGTTTTTATGCAACAGTTAATATTTTCTCGAACATATAATGCAACTCCTCCCCCCTTCCCATTACATCTATCCACATGGAACAACTTAAACCTTTGAATATTACACTCAGCAATCATATCCCAACTCTTTAAATCATACTATGTTTCAGTTAATGCAATGACATCAAAGTTCCCAGCACATGCTATCAAACGTAGTTCATTAATCTTATTTCTTGCACTTCGACTGTTAGAATAAAATACCATCATATGTTTTTTCTTCTGCACATTTTTCTTATTCATCTTTGTTTTTATACAATTTCTGAAATTATCATTACCCAGAGTTACTCCATGACAGTTACTATTAAGATTCTTAATATCAGAGCATAAGTCAATATATCCATACTCATTATTTATCATTTCTAAACCCAGACCTCTATCTAATCCTAGTTTAAAGTCCTAACAACCCCCTCAACTGAGCTAGCAAGAAAACCCACACCTGCCCTGGATTAGTGAACCCCATCCCTGGCATACATGTCATTTCGGCCACAGAAGTTGTCCCAGTTGTCAATGAATGGTACTGCATTATCCTTACAGTGTTTATCCAGCCAACAATTAATACCAATTGCTCTGGACACCCATTCATTTCCTACACCCTTCTTGGCAAAATGCCACATATGACAGGGTCCCCCCCTTCTTCCTAATTATGTCTATAGCTGTCCTGAACTTTCTAACTAAATTCTCACTTCTACTCTTGCCTACATCATTGCCTCCAGCACTGAGGCAAATAATAGGATTGATCCCATTACCGTTCATGATGTTGTCAAGCCGGCTAACAATGTCCTCCATCCCAGCCCCAGGAAAGCAAACCCTCTGTCTCCTATTCCTGTCCTTCAAGAAGAAGGCCCTATCCATGTATCTAACCTGGTTATCCCCAACAACAACAATATTCTTACCTTCCTTGGTGTCGTTCGTCGTGACATTCCCAGTAGTTGACTCGCATTCGTCGGGTAGCACGGAGAATACATTAGATGTTTCTACAACAGTTTCCACAGCAGTCTCTTTCTTCTTCATTGTTTCTGTCTTTTCATTCTTCTTGATTGTCAACTTCGTTCCATGCTGTCCAGCCACTGTCCAGGTTCCCTTCTTGACCTGAGGACTCAAAACAGGAGGACTACCACGAATCCTCTTGTTTTCCTCAATCACCCTATCTCCAACTTCGCTACCCTCAATTCTTCCTTAAGCTGCTGGTAAAGTTGCTCGATGGAGGGCATCTTGGTTCAGTCCAAGGAGAGCACACAAATGTCCTCACTGGGAGAGCACACAAACGTCCTCACTGGGAGAGCACACAAACGTCCTCACTGGGAGGTCTTGGGGTTGCAGCTATTTTAGAATGTCATTGCCAAATGTCTGGAAATTCTATTGGACAATGGTATGGGGCAGAGTGACAGTACTACTACAAGAATTGAGGGAACGATGTTTTTCGATAGTGACAGGAATAGTATCGATATTTGAAAGAAGAGAAAGGTCATGAGCTTGGTTAGCATTCTGGACAGAGATGATGCGTGTACCGCTCTTGAGAGCATGAAAGGATATATCTCTACCAACATGGTGTAGGAGCGCCTTGCCAATACTATGGTCAGAAAGATTGGCAGTAGAGGAACTCGGTCGTAAGGTAAAGAATTTAGTCCATTGCGCATTCCAAAACTGAGGGTGTGCGTGATGCACCGGTCTTTTCAGTGTAAAATGAGAAGGAAGCGAAGAGGTGTCATCAGGCAATTGTCGTGGGCGTTTAGGAGTGGGACCAGAGTTAGTCCAACATGGGACAGGCTGGCGATTCAAAAATTGCTTCACCGCAGAGGGAGAGGCAGGAAGCATAGTCAAAGAAGAGAGGAGGTCAGACGTATCAAAGGAGTCAGTCAAAACCCCGGTATCCGAAGCCTGAAGTAGGTGATTGAAAGAGCACTAGCAAGAGGTACAGTGGCATAAGAAGTATCTGAAGAGTGGTCAAAAAATGAGGCAGGGTCAAAATGGGGTGCAGTATCAAGAAGGGGCCCAGGGGGAGCAGGTTCATGGATTAGGGACTCCATGGTTAGATCACTCCTTTCTGTTTTTTTTTAGGAAAAAAAAGTAAAAAAAGGGGGGGAAACATGGAGGAATAGCTCCTAGGAGGCAAAAAAGGGCCGTAAATCCCCTCTGTGCCCAAGAGGACCACAGCATTGCAAGTAGTGCAGATGTGGCATGGAACCCGTGCCATACCCTACCCTTCATGCCAATAAACCAGCAATCCAGGATAGCAACCTCACATCCACTGAGCCACCTCAGTGGACAAGAGAGAGGGCGACTGGACACCCACCACAAAGCATACCTCCTTTGGCCACCACCCCCTGGAATCTGACAGGCAGCCTCCAGAGATACACCCATCACCTGAAAGACACCCAAAGCCACCCCCCGGGAGACAAGAGAGGAATAGGGACATCCCCAAGTGATCCAGATTCCACGGTAAACTACACCACTGCCAAAGACCTCAATGGAATGGGATGGACCCCAGTACATAAGAACATAAGAACATAAGAAAGGAGGAGCACTGCAGCAGGCCTGTTGGCCCATACTAGGCAGGTCCTTTACAATTCATCCCACTAACAAACATTTGACCAACCCAATTTTCAATGCTACCCAAGAAATAATCTCTGATGTGAAGAATTGAGACACTTATGCAACACATGGGAATCTTTATTGAAGATTCCCATGTGTTGCATAAGTGTCTCAATTCTTCAACTTGTCGGTTTTCAAAACCATTCATCACAATCTCTGATGTGCAAGTCCCACTCAAATCCAACCCCTCCCGCTCATGTACTTATCCAACCTAAATTTGAAACTACCCAAAGTCCTAGCCTCAATAACCCAACTAGGTAGACTGTTCCACTCATCAACTACCCTATTTCCAAACCAATACTTTCCTATGTCCTTTCTAAATCTAAACTTATCTAATTTAAATCCATTACTGCGGGTTCTCTCTTGGAGAGATATCCTCAAGACCTTGTTAATATCCCCTTTATTAATACCTATCTTCCACTTATACACTTCGATCAGGTCTCCCCTCATTCTTCGTCTAACAAGTGAATGTAACTTAAGAGTCTTCAATCTTTCTTCATAAGGAAGATTTCTAATGCCATGTATTAATTTAGTCATCCTACGCTGAATGTTTTCTAACGAATTTATGTCCATTCTGTAATATGGAGACCAGAATTGAGCTGCATAATCTAGGTGAGGCCTTACTAATGATGTATAAAGCTGCAGTATGACCTCTGGACTTCTGTTGCTTACACTTCTTGATATAAATCCCAGTAATCTATTTGCCTTATTACGTACGCTTAGGCATTGCTGTCTTGGTTTAAGGTTGCTGCTTACCATAACCCCCAAGTCCTTTTCGCAATCTGTATGGCTAAGTTCTACATTATTTAACTTATAAGTGCTAGGGTTATGGACACTTCCGAGCTTCAGAACCTTGCATTTATCTACATTGAACTGCATCTGCCACTTTTCTGACCAAGAGTAGAGTTTGTCTAAATCCTCCTGAAGTTCCCTAACATCTACGTTTGAATCAATTATCCTACCTATCTTCGTGTCATCGGCGAATTTGCTCATATCACTAGTAATTCCTTCATCAAGATCATTGATATATATTATAAACAACAACGGGCCCAAGACTGATCCCTGTGGAACGCCACTTGTTACTGATCCCCACTCGGATTTAACCCCATTTATGGACACTCTCTGCTTCCTGTCTGTGAGCCATGATTCGATCCACGAGAGCACTCTTCCCCCAATGCCATGAGCTGCTACTTTCTTCAACAGTCTTTGGTGCGGAACTCTATCAAATGCCTTACTAAAATCTAAGTAAATAATATCAAATTCTTTATCGTGGTCAACAGCCTCAAAAGCTTTACTGAAAAAAGTTAATAAATTAGTTAGACAAGACCGGCCTCTTGTGAATCCATGCTGAGTATCATTAATCAAGCTATGCTTATCGAGATGGCTTCTTATAATTTGAGCTATAATTGACTCTAGTAATTTGCCTACAATTGAGGTCAGGCTTATTGGGCGGTAATTTGACGGTAACGACTTGTCCCCTGTTTTAAAAATAGGAATTACATTAGCCATCTTCCACATATCAGACACTACACCTGTTTGAAGAGATAAATTAAAAATATTAGTTAATGGTTCACAGACTTCCATTTTGCATTCCTTTAGAACCCTTGAAAAAACCTCATCAGGACCCGGTGACTTATTTTGCTTCAGTCGGTCTATCTGCTTCACAACCATTTCACTAGTGACTATGATGTTACATAATTTATCTTCTTCTGGCCCACTATAAAAATTAATTACCGGAATATTATTAGTGTCTTCCTGTGTAAAAACCGAGAGAAAATAATTATTTAAAATCGAGCACATTTCATTCTCTTTGTCAGTAAGATGCCCATAGTTATTTTTAAGGGGACCTATCTTATCTCTGACTTTTGTTCTATATACCTGGAAAAAACTTTTTGGGTTAGTTTTAGAATCCCTAGCAACTTTAATTTCATAGTCCCTTTTAGCTTTTCTTATCCCCTTTTTAATGTCCCTCTTAGTGTCAATATACTGATTCATAAGATGACCCTCGCCTCTTTTGATACGCCTATAAATTCCTTTCTTATGCCCTAGTAGATATTTCAGCCTATTATTCATCCATTTTGGGTCATTTCTATTTGATCTAATTTCTTTATAAGGGATAAATGTTCTTTGAGCAGCATGTATTGTGTTCAGAAAACTGTCATATTGATAGCTCTCTTCGTTACCCCAGTCAACAGATGATAAGTGTTCTCTAAGCCCATCGTAATCTGCTAAGCGAAAATCTGGGACTGTTACTGAGTTATCCCTACTATCATACTTCCATTCAATTCTAAATGTAATTGATTTGTGGTCGCTAGCACCCAGTTCTTCTGAAACTTCTAAATTATTAACAAGGGATTCATTGTTTGCCAGAACTAAGTCAAGCAGGTTATTACCCCTTGTAGGTTCTGTCACAAACTGCTTCAGAAAACAATCCTGAACTACTTCTAAGAAGTCGTATGATTCTAAATTCCCAGTCAAGAAATTCCAATCAATATGACTAAAGTTAAAGTCTCCTAGAATTACTACATTATCGTGCCTTGTGGCCCTAACAATTTCCTCCCATAGTAGTCTTCCCTGGTCCCTATCTAAATTTGGGGGACGGTATATCACACCTAAAGTTAATTTTTCATGCCCCTCTGAAAATTCTATCCAAACAGACTCTGTATGTGTTACTTCAGACTTAATACCCGTTTTAATGCAACAGTTCAAGCGATCTCGGACATACAATGCCACCCCACCCCCCTTCCCGATACTTCTATCTACTTGGAACAATTTGAAACCCTGAATGTGACATTCTGCAGGCATGTCCCGACTTTTTGAATTAAACCACGTCTCAGTAATGGCAAATACATCTATGTTACCTGCACTAGCAACTAGTCTCAACTCGTCCATCTTATTCCTAGCACTGCGACTATTTGTGTAATATATACTTAAGGACCCTCCTTTCTCTTTATCATTCCTGCTCCTTTCTGTTATTCCACTAAACCTATTACTGTCCTTGTCAATTAGTGCCACTGGCTTTCCGATATCCACCTCATTTTGCCTATTACTAGTTCTCCTAGTACTCATATTACTACCCTGAGACTTCACAGTTTTCCCGCAGAAACCCATACCACTAACTATTCCTAGTTTAAAGACCTAACAGCTCCCTCCACTGCGTTGGCCAGTGCTCCCACCCCACACCTAGATAAGTGAACCCCATCCCTGGCATACATGTCATTTCTGCCATAGAAGAGGTCCCAGTTGTCAATGAATGTTACCGCATTTTCCTTACAGTATTTGTCCAGCCAGCAATTGACACCAATTGCTCTGGACAACCATTCATTTCCAACTCCTCTCCTTGGCAAAATGCCACATATGACAGGTTTCCCACCCTTCCTCCTAATTATATCTATTGCTGACCTATACTTGCTAATCAGGTCCTCACTCCTACGTCTGCCAACATCGTTGCCTCCAGCACTGAGACAGATAATAGGATTGCTCCCATTACCTCTCATGATGTCATCCAGACAGCTAACAATATCCTTCATCCCTGCCCCAGGAAAACACACTCTCTGCCTCCTACTCCTGTCCTTCAAGCAGAATGCCCTATCCATGTACCTAATCTGGCTATCCCCAACAACAACAATGTTTTTACCTTCCTTTGCGTCGTCCGTCGTGATGCTCCGAGTAGTCGATTCACATTCGCCAGGTAGCATTACACCACTTGTAGAATTCGTCAAGACGTTCTCGATGGTCTTCGTTGGGGTTTCTAGGGATGTCTCACTCACGTCTGCCAATGCTTCTTTGGTGCTCGTTGTGGCATTCCCAGTAGAACACTCACATTCGTCGGGTAGCACCGAGAATTGGTTGGAAGTTTCCACGGTAGTCTTCTGGTTTCTCGTTGTTTCTGCCTCTCCAACCGTTTTCTTGATCTTCAGCTTGGTTCCATGTTGCCCGGCCACTGACCAAGCTCCCCTCTTAACCTGGGGACTCACAACAGGAGGATTACTACGAATCCTCTTGTTCTCCTCCGTTAATCGCCGTATCTCCATCTTAGCAACTCTGAGCTCTTCTCTCAGCTGCTGGTAAAGTTGCTCAAGAGAGGGCATCCTGGTTCAGATTCACAGAGAGCACACAAACAGGTCTTCACAGAGCTAAGTACACGTCACCACTGAGCTAAGTACACGTCACCACTGAGCTAAGTACACGTCACCACTGAGCTAAGTACACGTCACCACTCTAAGCTAAGTACACGTCACCACTCAGCTAAGTACACGTCACCACTCAGCTAAGTACACGTCACCACTGAGCTAAGTACACGTCACCACTCAGCTAAGTACACGTCACCACTCTAGCTAAGTACACGTCACCACTGAGCTAAGTACACGTCACCACTGAGCTAAGTACACGTCACCATTCCCCTTACCTAGGAACTAGATTGCCTGTGAGAAGAATCCTAAAGGTCGAAAAGAGAAAGGGAATAGGGGAGGGATGGGGGAGGAGGAGGAGGAAAGGGAAAAAAGAAGGATGGGAAGGATGGGATAGGGACCCTAGAGGCTACAAATGGGATAGGGAAAAGGGAGGGTTGGGAGGGGGAAGGCAAGGGGAAAAAGGGGGATGGGGAGGATGAGATAGGGAAGGGAGGATTGGGGGGGTAATTAGGTTTGGTCTAAGGAAGGAGACCAAGGGGTCTAATTCTTTAGACCAAGAACCTCTTCACCACATCAAGGAGCCCCCACGAAGAGGAGTCAAAAGTTAAGCAAGCTACATTGCAAGGGTAGCATCTCCACCTGCAGGCAGGTAGGACATGTTTACTTTGAGGATTGGGTGGTCTTGGAGCTCAAGCTGTTCCAGGATGTCATCACCGTATGTCTGTAAATTATGTTGGACAATGGTGTGAGATAGAATGACAGTACCACTACAAGAATTGAGAGAATGATGTTTTGCAATTGTTACAGGTGTAAGGAGAGAAATATCGCGAGCTTGGCTAGCATTCTGTACCATGATGATGCGTGCACCACTCTTGAGAGCATGAAAGGATATATCTCTACCAATAAGGTGTAGGAGCACCTTGCTGATACTATGATCGGAAAGAAAGTCAGTAGAAATAGTCGGTCACAGAGTAAAAAACTTAGTCCATTGTGTAGTTTGAAACATCACGTGTAAGGGTAGTGAGTATCGTGCCAATCTTTTAAGGGCAGAGTGAGAAGCGAAGTGAGTATCATCAGTTAATGGCCTTGGGCATTTAGGTGCAGGATCAAAGTTGGTTCAACATGGGACAAGCGGGCGATCCAAAAATCACCACACCATAGAGAGAGAAGCTGTGTGACGAAACAGATACCCAAGTGTTGCATGTGTGTCTAATTTATCAACTTGTCGGTTCTCTGAACCATTCATCTACATTCCTGTCTGACACAACATCTTGGGATCTTAATACAGAGAATTCTTCACTTGACTAACCCTTGGGCATGACCTACTTCCACACTGGACAAATGTGATACCACCTACGACTGCTGCACCTCTCCTGCCTACGGTATACAAGCTACTTATCTGCACATATGCTGTATTCTTTTCAAGATTGATGAACTGACTACATTGACTCAAGGCTGAGGGACTGATTACCTCAAACTCCTCCTGTTCTTCACCATTCTCCTTTGTATGGACTGATGAATCCACTATGTGGCAAAATGCTTCCTCAATAAAGATACCCAAAGTGTTGCATATGTGTCTAATTTGTCAGTGGTGGCAGTATTGGTGGCTGTGGTGGTGGCTGTGTTGATGGCAATGGTGGCTGTGGTGGTGGCTGTAGTAATCCAGCA